>NC_133389.1:8614924-8917954 GCF_047511655.1 Castor canadensis
GGTCATTTTTTTTTTTCTTTGTGGGTTTGAAGAGAGCTCCCTGACAGCTTTTCGGGATGTTTGGGTTGCCTGAGTTCCTCTAATGTTCTTCCTCACCTTGAGCGTAATGGAAACACAGAGGCCACCACTGGTTTTAGGTTATCCTTGAGAAATGAAGTGGCAAATTAGCTGAGATAATACCCAGTTACTCATTTGATGCAGTGGTTGAAGCCGTACACCCAAACATTTTCTGTTAAAGTTTTAACCTTTTCTTATGTTTGACATTTCTCTCCCTTTTGCTTTTACCTCTTGTTTTTTCCTCCAGCAACTATTTCTCAAGCATTTCTTCTTTCACCATCCCTTTTCTAGGCTCTGGGCAGGCACTCCCTTAACCTCCTGTCTTTCAGGTTGCTTCCCACGTCCATACAGAGAAGAGCAACTAGCTCACTCTTCTGGGGAATCTCCATCCTGTCCAAGCCTGCAGTGTGGGAAGTTGAGACTTTACTCTTGCTTGGGAGGCTATGCTCCATTTCTCCTCTCCATCAGTCTTCCCAGTGGATTCCCATTTCCACAGTGATATCCTGAAGTGTAGTGAAGCTGCCTACCTCTGACTTTGTTCTAAGCTGGGACTCTGTTCCTTGGCCTAGAGTGTCACTTCTACTTGCATCACAGTTGGTGTTCCATTCTCTGTTCAATTTTATGGTTTCTTGCTAGTTCATTACTAAGCTCTGTGAAAATAGGGACCATGTCTGTCTTATTGCCCACTTTATCTCTGTTGTCTGCTTCAGTCCCCTCATGCTTTGCACCTTTATGAAATCTTTTAAAACAGAGTTAATAATTGAGTAAGTGACCCTTGGTAAGTTCCTTCAGGGAAGGTCTTGCTCACATTTGTAGCCCACACATATTGCCTTGCAAATCTTTTTAGAGTAGACTCTTAAGGGCTGAGTTGTTTGGTTGAGATGAACTCACCTTAGTCTTAAAGACTAAATGCTGTGTTGTGTGTGGGACAGCCTTGGGTTGGATGTGCCCTTTGGTGCTCAACCTGTCCTGGTGCAGTGAAGATGTCATTTAATGTTGCCTTGGACCATCAACCTTACACAGCTCTTGACTCAGTTTTAATGTTTGAATCTGGGGACTCTTGGAAAGAATGAAGTGTTTTTCATCCTCTTTAGAGTGAACCTAAGCTGCTCATGTTGTCCTTTACGAACCTTCTCCCTGCATGGAGATCAATGGATTAATTGTTTCACGGAAGACTCCATCTTTGATTCTTTTCCATGACTTTTGTCCCCAACAAGTTGTATAAGGAATTAAAAATAAAGTTGTACATACATGTAGTCCAGGGTGTGCTTGGTGTTCTGGATGATCAAAGAGTTTGGAAAAGTGAACTCAAACTAACAAGACAAATTAAATTGGGTGGGAAATCATATAAGTCTGCTTTATTTTAAAGAAAATCAACTATACAAGAGGCATATCATGGTAGCAGCAGTGCGAGTGAGAGGTAAATGTAGGTTAAAAAAAGAGCAAGAAGTGTGGGTGGGTGGTTGGGTGCAACCCAACACTCTGAGGAGGAGTGTGCTGGAGAAAGTGCATGGAACTGGCAGCGCCTGACTCCACAGGCCATAGACAGACAGCAGTGAGGGCTGGAAGGAAAGGTGGTACTGTGGCTCCAAATCTAGAACTCAGAGGCAGGAGTGAGTGTGTGTCCTTTACTAAACCTGGGACCATGTGAGTGGTGGAGCAAAGTGAAAGCTGTGGAAGCCATGGCAAATTCTATAATCCACTTCAACCATATTCGTCCTCCACCATCCTCTTCTTTCCCTTTCTCTCTTTCCAAACAATCCCCTTTTTACAATCATACCATGTTATTATTATTATGTCTAGATTGAACAGATGAGTGAAAACGTGATATTTGTCTTTTTGAGCTTGGTTTATCTGGCTCAACATCATGGTCTCCAGTTCCATCTATTTTTCTGTAAGCTTAATTTTATTCTTTATTGCTGCATATCAGTCCATGTGTATATATTTCACATTTTCTGTATCCATTATTGACCATTCGTCACTAAGAATAATTCCATAGCTTGGCTCCTGTGAGTAATGCTGTTATAAATATGGCTGTGCAGGAATCTCTATTGTATGTTGACTTACATTCCTTCAGATATAGATGCATTGAATTTTATGCTAGAAACTAAAAGGCCAGATTTCATTTACAAGTTGCTCTGGCTGCATTTTGGGATGGTTGGAAGTGAGGTAGGCATGAGTAGAGATAATAATGGCCAGTCTACTGTGTTGACTGTCCAGGGACAGGTGATAGTAAGAACCCATTCAAGTGGAAAAGCAGAGCAGCAGTAGAAGAGAAGGAGTGATGGAGCGAAGGTAAAGAAGAGAGCTGAACAAAGAGGTGAAGGCTGGCTGCCCCCACAAGTGGGGAGCTTGTCAGATGTATAGCAAGTCACAAAGTTCAGAGTTAATAATGTAATTTCAAAATCCCTTAAAGTATAATGAGAGAATATAATGAGAATACAATGAATGCTCATTGGGTACATGTATTTAGTTTTAAACTCTTCTCCAGTGTTCTCTAAGGAGCAAAAGGACAAAAATCTATGTTTTATGCCTTTGTGGGTTTATTCTTCAGTTGATAAATCACTTATTCACTATAAAAAATGAAGCTGAGGTCTCTGGTCCAATGAATCATCAGAAAACATTATTCTGTGGTTCAATTCTTGTCTGAATATTAAGAAAATACTATTTTTATATACTCTATGAGTCAAACACATTATTGTTTATTGTTGAGACGATAAATACTTTGAGTCATCTCTTTCTGGAAAACATTTATTTCATACAGATTAGTTTGACAGCCTATTTTTCTTTTTACTTTTTATTTTGAAAATTTGAGAGAGATATTTCATTTTCAGGGTCCAAACTCTACTGTAGCAGAGGGAACATGGAGAGGAACAGATGGTAAATGTCACATTGAATTACTCCCAAGGGCTAGCATATTTTGAGATTCTATTATTGAACATTGGTTTTATTTTGTTTATCTCACATGATAAATCTCATGATACTCTCTTCCCATAATATGCAGCAAGGTTTTAGCTTTGTCTGTGGCACTTCACAAAGGAATCGCCATCCTGATGGTTTCCTCTGGTTCTTAAGTCATCAGTCATTTATCCATATGCACCTCTTAGATATCTAATTCAAGCTTCTGAGTAAATAAATTTTGCTGTTGAATACAATAGAAAAGATGCTCTGTTCTCTTATTACTCTCTAGCTATATGCACCTGAAATGAAATATCATATTGTGATAAACTTCACCTTGATCGAAGCACATTAGGATATATTTGTAATTGCTACTACTGGCTGGGGTACATCCTGTCATTAGACTCAGATCCCAAATTTTATGGCTTTTTGTTTTGTTTTGCTTTTAAAAGGCAAACCCATAAATGTGATAAATGCAATTCCAAGATAATGGAGTTAGGGAGCCATTACTGAAGGCAATTTTGGAGGAAAATGGAGAGTGTAAAATGATGACTTTAAAATATTTAAAATTATGGAGGTGGAAATTAGATTGCAGACTTTGGAGGGTAGAGTGCCCTGTTCAGGGGAAATGGAAGTCATCCCTAATTTAGAGAAAGAGTTTACATTGAGATAAAAAGAGCCAGAGAGAATGGCAAACATTGAGTTTAAATATTTCAAAAGGAACCATTTCAATTAGCTTCAGCATTTAAAAAATGCATGTAGCAATAGGACACACCAATTTGTAGGACACACATTTATCTGAGTTCTTTCTGACTAACTGTGATCTGGAAAAAATTCTGTTTGTTTTCTTTAATTTCATCTTTGCTTCTAATACTTACAATTTTAATGTGGTTCTTAGATAAATTCTAGCAAACAGAGACTCACAGCACAATAAAAAGGACCTAGGATTTATGGTCAGCTGCATTAAAGCAAGACTCATTTATTAGATTTAAAATACATCATATGTACTCCTTGATCATTTACTAAAGTGTCTATACATTTCTGTATATTTCCATTTAATGGATTAAAGCAGCTGGCAGTGAGTCTCAACCCAATCACATTCAGTGTTCTCTTTTATAATAAATATTTTATAAGTTCCCTTAACTACTTTGAGCTCCTATTCATAGACAATGAAAACTATCTCCACACATAATTTCAAAAGAATAAATATATGTTCTCAGCATAATATAAATAGGAAATGAGTAGGAAGTCATTTATAATAAGAGAGTGTGCATTTTAATATGTGAATATCCAACCACCTAATGGTGAGAGAAGGACAAGATGAGTGGTAAATACCGTGACCCCCATTTAGAATCCCTGTGAACCTCAACTTCATGTGCAGTGCAAGATTCAGTTCCCTGAGTGGCATTGTCATCAATGCCACTGTTTCCAAAATGAACAACTCCTGGTAAAGTTCTAACTAATACCTCAAAGTGAAGTCTTCCCTTGATTTAAACAGGACAAGAGTAAAAATCCGAGAAAAGACAGAGTATACTAATATATTTCAAAAATATTTTGTGAGCTTTTTCTTGTACCAATTTTTTTTTCAGATGAGTCAGGACTTTTGCATTATTAATTATAAGTCCTTTGAGGGTTGTGAAGTTTGGCCAGAACTCAAAACATCTCCTTAAATATAGTAAGTCCTCATTTGATGGTCTGTTGGTTACTTTAAAGTGTGGACATTTCTATTTTATTGGGAGTAACAGGGTGACAGCTGAATGCACCTGAAATAGTTTTGGTTGTCATTCCCAGTTAGAAAAAAGGCCAAAAGTCTGATCTGTCTTGCTTTTCCTTCTTTTCTAATTTCTTCCAGTACAAATGCTTTTCTAAAAGACCCATAAAAAGTACACCACATAAATGCTGAACTCTGTAGCTCTTCAGTGAGAAAATTAGAAACTGGCAGAGCCATTGCAAGGAATTGCCAAACAGGTTGAAGTCAAAATTTGAAAAGAATAGTCCTCCTTGCTCCATGAGCACATTGGATTTATTGGAATAGGGTGGACATTGTGAGTTCCTTTTCTGGTGGGGCTAATAAACTTGAACCTAGTTCTTCACATTGCCAATGCACTAACATGACTGGAAGCTATTAGAGAAGGGCTTATCAAACTCATGGAACACGCCGAGAGTCTCAGAGTCATTTTGCACGTGTCACATGAAATATTGTACAGAAAGGCAGAATTTCAGAGCTGGAGGGTCTTGTTTCCTGATGTAATATATAAACCAAATTCTTGGGTAGTATTGCAAATACTGAACATTTTAGATCATTGCTCTGAAATATCGCTAAGAAAACATCACCACATGAGGCAGTTTTCCAAATTTTGGAAATATCTCTAACAGAAGTGATACATTTCCATCAGGTCATTTTGTTTCTAGAAAGTTTCTTAAGAGCAATAGAAATGTCAGAGAAGACATGGAATGCCAGTGTTTTCCTCCGCACTCAACAAGACCCTTTCCTATGAGGTGGTTTGCAATTCTTTAGGTCTCTTAGCCTCCCGTTTCTCTTGGGCTGGTCACTTGCTTGACATCATGCTGACTGAGCATGGGACTAGAATACCTGAGCCCTGGAAGGGTTCTCTGTAGCGGCTGCTCCCTGCCCACAAGGTCTTACTTGAAAATGGACCTCTATCACCACTTTCTCAACTGGCATTAGCACTTATTCCATGCTTAGAAGTTAAATGGCAGATGAAAAAGCTGCCACTTGAGAGGCAAGGTGTAGATTTAGTGAATTTGCAGGAAAGTGATCTTTTTTTTTAAATGATCACACTTTAATGCATAAATGTAGATTAATGAAAGTCTGGAGTTGCTTTAAGCAGTTTTTCATAAAAGTACTATAACGGAAAACATTTACCTCTGTACTGATTTCCACAGTGGCTACACTAACTGGTATTCCCATCAGTAGTACACTATTCACAATAACCAAGTTATGGAAGCAGCCTAGGTGCCCATCAACACATAAATGATGAAAATATGGTACATATACATACTGGAGTTTTTATTCAGCCATAAAGAGGAGCAAAATCGTGTCATTTGCAGGAAAATTGATGTAACTGGAGATTACCATGTTGAGTGCAGTCTCACAAAGATAACTATTTCATGGTTTTTTCTTATATGTGGAATTTAGAGGGGAAAAAAAGGACTTGAAAGCAGAGGGGGACTATTACGGAATGTGGAAGGGGAGAAAAGGAAGTGGCAGGTGGAATAAAAGAGGGTCATAGGATCACAGGAGGGTGAAAATGATCAAAGTCTGTTACATGCACGTATGAAAATGTCACAATGAAACCATTACTTTACATAATTAATATATGCTAGTACAAAGGAAGTAAAACATTTGTTTTTCATTGTGAGCAAACCAGTGCTTTTCTCAGTATGAGAAATGTGAAATTTAAATAGCAAAATAATCAGATCTCTGATCTGTGACAATAACAAATCCTTTGGAGACATTTATCTCCTGTATTAAGGCCATGTTTTGTTTACAAAGCTCTGTCAATCTGTTGTTTTAAAATGTTTCCACATTGCCTTTCCTTTCTGCAATATCTTGACATTCTCCACATAACTCTCCTCCACTGTTTTTTTGTGAAGGTCGGGAGAGGGGCAGGGAAGGTGCCCTAAAGATGTTCCTAGTGGCTGTGGGGCTCACTGGAGTGACAGTGCATCTCCACAGATAGCATCTGACCACCATCTGCCTTCTGGTGGCAAGGGCATTTGCCCATCAGGTCTTATTGTCTCCACTCCTTACAGGCAGAGTCACCTTGAAGTCTGGGATTACCTTATTCCAGTTATGAGAAACCAGTGAGTCAAGCAGTCCCCTAGCCCTCCAACTGCCAGCTCCTTTTATGCATGTGTGCCACCTACACCAGAAGGGATAGAAATAGATTGTATTTGTTACAAGTAACTGTCGTCAGAGACTATGGCATCACTTTCATCTATAAAATGATGTCATAATGTATACTTATTGGATTACTGTACATGTTAAAATGAAATAGAATATTTGAAGCACTTGCAGGGTGATATAGCAACAGTAAATCCTGGAGAAAGTGTGGCTATTAATATAATCAGGTCAGACCTAAGGGTCAGATTATCATCAACCTTTGGGCAAGGGTCATGTTTCCTGTTGAACTGTGGGAGGTGAAACCATCAGCAACCAGGGGTGACATTTGTCACCCCTCAGTGAGGAGGAATTTTATGCCTAAAAGTTAAAAGAATTTCATAGTCTAGACATCTCAGTATATAAGTTTATGGGGATTTATTTACCCTTTCTTGGACTAAAGAAGAAAAAGACATGTGGATACAAATAAACAGACATACAGCACAGAATGAGTACCATTTTAAAAGTAGCCAGTTACTTGCCTAATGGCAGCATTGCTGATTTTAGCATCTCTTGGGTTTGAATGGCATCCTTACCATAATAGGACTTGACTATTTTATGTTGACAGGAAGAAATTAGAGAAATGATTTGAGTAGGTACAAGAAAATGAAGAGTTTGCTGCATTCAATTGAACAAAAAGTTAAGGTCACAGTCAAAACATATGATTTGTGGGAAAAGATTCTTTGTTTAGTATATTCATTTTATATAATATATAGCTATGTGCATATACATTAAAGTATGTAAAATAAATAAATGAAAGAACTCAGGATCTCATTCCCCATTTCCTGTTCAATTCTTATTCACAGACACAAGTATTTTTTTTCCTTAAAAAAAAGATTTTATTTTTAGAGAAATTGTAGATTCACAACAAAACTGAGCAGAAAACAGGTCCCATGTACCTCCACGCCTCCCACACTGTCAACACCCTGCACTAGAGTAGTGTCAGGATCACCCAAAGTTCATAGTGCACTTTAAGTTTGACCCTTGGTGCTGTACTTTCTATTTGTTTGACAAATAGATGGTGATGTGTATCCACTGTTACAGTACCATACAAAGCAATTGCACTGACCTTAAATTCCTCTGTGTTCTACCTATTCACCCCTCCTCATCTAAGTTTTTTTTTTCTTTTATTATTCATATGTGCATACAAGGCTTGGTTCATTTCTCCCCCCTTCCCCCTCCTTCTCCCCCCACCCCCTCAATACCCAGCAGAAACTATTTTGCCCTTATTTCTAATTTTGTTGAAGCGAGAGTATAAGCAATAATAGGAAGGAACAAGGGTTTTTGCTGGTTGAGATAAGGATAGCTATACAGGGCATTGACTCACATTGATTTCCTGTAAAATGTGTGTTACCTTCTAGGTTAATTCTTTTTGATCTAATCTTTTCTCTAGTTCCTGTTCCCCTTTTCCTATTGGCCTCAGTTGCTTTTAAGGTATCTGCTTTAGTTTCTCTGCGTTAAGGGCAACAAATGCTAGCTAATTTTTTAAGTGTCTTAACTATCCTCACCCCTTCCTTGTGTGCTCTTGCTTTTATCATGTGCTCATAGTCCAATCCCATTGTTGTGTTTGCCCTTGATCTAATGTCCACATATGAGGGAGAACATCATCTAAGTTTTAAAGCCAGTCTGCTACATATTTATTGTCTGCCTAATCCAGGCACAAGCATTTTTTGACTATCAGCAAAGTGATACTTTTTTCCTGAGTATTATTTATAAACATTTCCAACATTGACACACCTACATCTTTGTTTTTCATAATCCACTTAACCTTATTATGTTGCTGGAAATTTACATTATTTACAAAATGCACTATTTTACCTGATGCTTGATTCACATATAGGATGATTTATGAAAAACATTGTTTCTTAAGATTGATTTGTAGATATCTCCTCTGATGTATACAGAATACAAATTGAATGTTGAATAAATTTATTATTTCCTTTTATTTTACTACCATATTTCCTTATTTCATATGTATATGATTATTATAATAATTATATATTTTTCAATCGCAAATAAGTGGCATAGACACCCTTTATTTCCCTTGTTTTCCTTTTGGTGGTGTTTTTTCTTTCCTGGACAACTTGCACTTTTGACGGATCTGATGATTACAGCTATCTCTGCCAATTAGTCACACTCACACTGGTTTCAATCTTGTGATATTGTGTATTTTAACTTTATTATGGCTTGAACTAAATAACTTCATTCTCTCTTCTATCAGAGAGCTGTGAGAAACAATGTCCATCTTTATGTGTTTTGAACAGTACCTGGAGCTCTGTAAAATATTGACAAACCTGGGAATGAAAACCCAACTCAAGTGTGATCTGGTATCACCCACTAAACTTATGATATGCTGTCATCTTTGGAGATGACTCCTCATCCATTTTTCCACAAAATTTATGAGGCAGTTCAATGTACTTGACATTGTGCTAAGACTAGACATCTTGCAGGTATGCCGCCTCCAAGATCTTGATAGCTCCTGACACAGGAAAATACAACAAATAAAATATAGCACCATAGAAGGTATAAAAGTGAGCCAGAGGAGGAGGCAGTCAGTCTGCCTCAGAATCTCAGAATGAGTGAGAAAACATTTCTTCTCAGTAGGTGGTATTGCTATTGAGTTTTACAGGATAAATAGTGATGATGCCAGGACAAGGTGCAAGGAGTTTGTGAAGGCATTTCAGGAGGCGATCATAAAGGTGAGGACAGTTCTTGGGTTCCTGCCTTGTGTACACCCACTGTGGCTTTGCTGAGACAGGGCTGGCTCCTGGCATTAGCGTCTCCTTGCTATAGCAGGTCTGTTCTGGGCCACTTGTCTGTGGGAATCTGTTTCCTTTCCTTCTGCTTGGAAAACAATCTAATGGACAATTTCACACTAATGTGTTTGTGTCTGCCAGGAGTTGAAATTTTTATACTCATTTTAACAAGGACAAGCACAGAAATTGATTTCTAATTATAGGATTTAAGGGAGCAGAAAATAAGATATTTAGGAGCTGGGGCTTCTGTGAAACAGTCCTACTGTAGGAGAAAACTATCTCTGCAGCCCCTTCACCGGTATAAGCGATGGGAGGGCCAGGTCAATGTGACTCGGTGACCTCCTGCCCAGGTGTCAGTGTCTCTGCCATTGGCCAGCTGGATAACTTGTCTGTGAAGTCTGAATGTACCTTCCTTGCACTTAATGCTAGCACATAGTAAGGACTCATTTGAGGTTTACAGTTTTACTTTTAAAACACATTGAAAATGTCTTTTAAGTACACAAGACAAAATGCTTAATGTATTCTATAATCTATTCTCTGGTAGGAAATGATAGGGGAGTGTTTGTCTTTTGATACCTTTTTCTGTTAAAAAAAACAAACAAATAAACCCTACTATGCAGGAAGTTACTTCAAGACCAGCTGGCAACTTTTTGGAAAGAAAGAAACTAGTGCTCTTCAGTTATATTGTCATCTTTTGGTTTAACAAGGCCTTAGAGATGTTCTATTTAAAATTCTGTGTGCCATTAGTTAATTGTTTTTTGATTTGGGAGAAACTGAAAAGTTGCTCAAAAGTTAGAGTTTTCCATGTGCTTCAGCAAACTTTATGGTACTGACTTAAATAAAAAACATTAAACCTGAAATTCCATCTACTCAGGAGGCAGGGATTTTGATTCAAGGCCAGCCCAACAAACGAGTTAGTTAGAACTCCCATCTCAATAAATAAGCCAGATGTGCTGGCATGCACCTGTGGTCTTAGCTACATGGGAAGCTGTAGGTAGGTGGATTGTGGTCCAGCCTGGCTTTGGGCACAAATGGGAGACCGTATCTAAAAAATAACCTAAAAGCAAAAAGAGGTGGGGCTCCAATGATAGAGAACTTGCCTAGCAATTCAAGGTCTGAGTTCAAACCCCAGTACTACCACCTAGTTAAAAAAAAAAAAAGCACTTTCATTGTACCATGGTGGAAAGACTGGAGTTATTTTTTTTAACAATTAGAATCCACACAAAAGTTACACCGTGAGCATCCTCATCACCCCTTGGATAAAGGATGCTAAGTCTGGGAGTGCTAGGAAGTTGTGGGCACGAACCTCTTGAACATAGAGTGTGGCCTCACACTTGTCTGGAATTTGAATCACAACTCTGTCCAAGCAGCGTTGCAAGCTGTTTGCTGTTGGAGCCTCAAGCAGGTGCATGGCAGGATTTTGGACATCCTGCAAATCTTCATTTGTGTTTTCTGGGCTGAGTCCCTGCTTTGCCATTCAGGCCAGCTGCCTGTTTCTAGTTACCTTTGTTTCATGTAGACAAATGGCCTTGCCTACTTTCCCTTCTGAGGGTTTTGTCATTCTGGGTTTTATCTCTGTCTGTAGCTCTCATCCTTCCAGCTTTATCAGTGCCTTTCCGTCAAGCAATCTTGTAGCTCGTTTTTATCTTGTTTGTTTCCTTTATCTTTTATCTGTACTTTAAATGAAGAACAGAAAATGGCATTACATAGAGGGGTGTACAGACTGTACACCCAGCAACAAGGCTGGGTGGCCTTGTTGCTTTGGATTGGAAATGGTAAGCCCCAAAATACCTGGAATGTGGTCCCATCTTACTGTCCTAGGGCTGCTGCAACAAAGTAACACTTGGAGGTGGCTACATGACAGGGTCTGGAGGCTGGAATTATGGCATCACGGTGTCAGTAGGGTGGACTGCAAAGGACTGTGCCAGGCCTCTCCCTTAGCTCCTGGCTTGAAGAACCATCACCCCATCTCTGCTGCCATCTTTGTGTGGTGTTCTCCCTGTGTGCATGTCTGTGTCCATGTTTCCCCTTTTATCAGGACCCATCACATGGGATTAGGACACACCACACCCATTCCAGCATGACCTCATCTCAACTAATTACATCTCCAACTACTGTGGCCCTGTTTCTAAATCAGGACCTTTTCTCAGGTATTTTGGATGAGAGCTTTGCCATGTGAATTTTGGGGGACACATACAACTCACCCTTTAACTTGGTCATCTTGGAACATGGAGGATCTTTAGGGAAATACAGTTCAACCCTGTCATTGCTTTCTGTGTTTGAAATGAACATAGAACAGGACCTTTACAGCAGTGGGTGAGAGTGTGCGTGTATGACTGTGCACCCGCATGTTCCAGGTTGCAGGCTTCTGTTTGTGCCCATTTCTGTTTGACTTCAAGTTGCTTAATACCTCGGTTCCATGTCCACCATGACTGACTTCCATGTTTTGTCTGTATGGGCAGAACTGTAAGCGGCAAAGCTACTTTGGTAAAATGTAACCTTTAGGGGTGGTCTGTGTTCCTTCCTCTGCCCTCAACACACCCTCCCAGGTTGTAGGCCTTGTGAGATTGAAAAGTGCTCCTTCTCTGCTCTGGGCCTTCCTGCCTGTTCATGACTGGAAATTAGTGTGTTTATTTATTTTTATTGCCTGCTTAGTTTTTAAGAGCTTTATCTCAGGTCACTTTAGAATACTTCCTTAGTCATCAAGCTGTCAACATTTTATTTTGTGAATATAAGGGTCACTGTTAAGAGCTTTTAGAAAAGATCTCAGTTGAGCACCTTCATTGTTTAGGGAAGCCACTAGTGTTTCAGTCCTGATTATTTGGCGTAATCATACTGCTCCTGCAGATGGCTTGGGAAATTCTGGACTGTTTAAGTGTCAGTCTGTTTTCAGCACCTTAAGCATATTGTTCCAAGCTATAGAAACCTAGACAAGAAGTGTGACCAAGCAGAAACTAGCGGTTTGTACTTCACCTTCAAGTGAGAAGTGAGAGTGGACAGGGAAGGACAGTGGGATCCTGGGGCACAATATTTGAAAACGGCCAGTGGAGAAAAGGAGCAAGCTCTGAAGAAGACAGTGAGAGACCCCAGAGAGGAGAGTGGGGAAGAAGGAATGCACACTGTGGTGGGAGCCAAGGATGGAATGGACCTTACTGAAGGGCTGGACTTCTCATATTCAATGTCAAGGACTTGGGAGACATTTGTGGCACTGTTAGAATGATAGAAATGGATGCTCAATTGCTTGAAGTATTCATGAAAAAGGAGGAAACAGAGTTGGGGCAAGGATCCACTCCTTCCAGTATTTAGATTGTTTAGAAAATTAAAAAGAGGGAGTGGATTGCACCCTGGGGTTCACAGTTGGTTCAAAGGTGAGAGAAAAACTTGCTGCTTGGAGGTGAAGGAAAGGATGAGGACAAAGAGAGTGTTGGAGGAAGTGGTGTTCTGGCATAAAAACTGCCTGGGCTCCAAAACAAAATGAATTGGTTTGATTTGGAATTCTGCTATCTCCTAGCACAGAACCTTGGTAAAGTTACTTAAGTTTTTGTTTTCATCTGTGAAACAGTCCCATTGGTATATTACCTGATCATGTTGTTATAAGAAAGACAGACTGGGTGTGTGACGTGCCTTTCACAAACTAGGTACTTCCACTTAGTTTAGTTCTGTGGTTTCTCAAACTTTACTGTACATACCTTCTATTATGAATGTTTCAGACACATACAAAAGTAGAAAGAATAGTGTGCCTGCCTTGTAGCTTGACCAGCTCCCAAATCTGGGCATGTATTATTGTTCTGTATTTCATACTTCCTCTTTAAAATTGTTATTAAATGTCTACTTCACATTTCCCTAGTTGCTGTATCAATATTTCTTTCTCCAGTTCTGCACTCTGTGACAGTTTAGTATGCCTCTTTCTATGAACAAGTGCTGCCCCCTCTTTCTCCCTCACATTTTGCTGTTGTTGCTGTCACTTTGAGTTTTCCATATTTCTATGCACTGCCCTCCCATGGAGTCATTTAACACATTGCACTGCTCCTCATGGTTCTGTAAATTGGTCGTTAGATTTAAAGGCCTGATCAGTATGAAGCTTGATTGTTTTGGCAAAGCTTGGACTTCTAAGACAACATTGTGCAGACATGAATGTCTTCTTATGAATTTT
The DNA here is from genome assembly GCF_047511655.1 of Castor canadensis. Taxonomy (NCBI): domain Eukaryota; kingdom Metazoa; phylum Chordata; class Mammalia; order Rodentia; family Castoridae; genus Castor; species Castor canadensis. Next base: position 8,628,693 of record NC_133389.1, read on the forward strand.
TAGATATGCGTGATCTGTTAATTCACCTTGGCACTTCAAATATTATTTCAAATATATTTCTTAACATTTGACCTATTATGGATGAAAACACCCTCAAAAGCAGTCAAAACACATAGAATATTTATTGCAAAGTAAAAGCTATTTTTTTAATTCAAAAAATATTGATTGACATCTCTACCCTCTGCCAAGTGTGGCTCTTAGTGCTAAGGACAGAGTGGTGTAAAATGTCTACCTGTAGGAAGTCTTGGGTTTGGGAAGCTGGCCACAAAGAGACACCGAGGTTTCTGACAGTGGTGGGTGATTTTGCAGTGCTGCTCAAACTGCATGCAGGGCAAATGGCCAGTGAGGGTACTGGAGGTGGCCCATCCCACTGGGGCCAGTGGCAGGATGACCAAGTGCACCCAGGAGTATCTGAGATCCAGGGACTGAGTATTGCACTGAAGTAATTTTTACATATGATCGGTTATCATGCCAGAAAAAAATAACATGCAAGGCATAGAATATTTCATGATGATACAATATGAAAACAATACTATTTTATGTTTATTCTAAGAATTAATACATAGCTAAAGATAACTATGGAATGAGTTGGTTCTCATTGATTTTGTGTGTGTTTTAGGATTTGATTAGATTCCAACTTTTTTCTTCCTTATTATCTATGACAGTTTGGCTCCTGAATGAAATGGATTCACCCTTGTCAGTGGATTCTCAGTGTGTCAGGATGATGGGATCCTCTTGTTTGTGCTGGGTCTTTCTGTGTCATTTTGGGTGGTCTTTCATGCAGCCACAAAGAAGGATTGGATAATCTGAGCAGCCACAAGCAAGGCAAGAGCAAGGCAGATTCTGCAGATTTCCTGCTTGGTTTTCATCTGATACCAGGAAAGGTTATTGGGGAGCTACTCTGTGCTTCTGAGCCAGCTGCCTGTGGGGCTGGTGACCGAGTTCTTTCAATTCTAGTCTGAGTGTAGGGACAGGTGTTCTGGATTTTTCCACTGAGCCTGTGCTGTAACTTCCTTGCACTCTGATTTCCCAAAGATACCTCCACTGTGACCAGAGTCCCGGTTATTGATCACTGGAGAGTCTCTCCTCTGCTTCCTGGATTTGTTCTCTATGAAAACATGCATTTTCTAAGACAGGACCCCAGTTTTATGTCTGAGTCTACAAGTGCATGGGGTTTCTTCCTGGGAGACAGATAAAGAAAGCTCCTGAAATAGGAAGAGGGAAGTATTCAGAGAGAAGAAGAAAAGCCAGGTGTGGGTGTGAGCTCTGAAGACAACACTACAACAGTACCAAGGGCTCATTGGCTTCTTACTCAGAAGATCCAGAATGGCTTGAGTAAAAATTCTTCATTTCTTTGATGTTCTCAACACGGTGTGTGAGGATCTGATTTTAGCTGATTTAAATTTTCCCTCATGTCTTCTTTTTCCTCACATCTCTCTTTCTCTCTCTTAATTTTTATTTTAATTTCCTTTGAGCTTTGATTTTCTTGTCATTTTTCCCCATTTCATATGAATGTCCTTCCCTCTCTTGTGTTGGCTTATGATTTAAGAGATGAAAGTTCTCTGTGCTCTTGTTATGGGTAACATGTTAGCTCTGGTAAGCAGTTGACTGGTTACAGACTGAGAAACTGGAGCTCTGTGGCTTTTCTTTACAAAAGGTTTAGACCCTGGAACCACTTGCTGCAGCTAGCTTTCTATAGGGATTAAACTATTATAGAAATAGGGTTCTAATTTAATGTAGAAAACAAATTTTAGTGTATTTTAGGTGTACTTTCTTTCTTTTTCAAATGTGCTATCTCCTTTTCTTTTTTCCTTCCTTCTTTTCTTTTTTTTTTTTGTGATTAGTGTCATTGTAAGCCTGGTCAACTTGAACACAATCATGGGGTAGATTAATGACAACCTGCTTCCACTTTTTTTTCATCTCACCTGTTGCCTATATGCTCTGTGACATCATCACTGCCAAACCTTGGTCTCTCTATAGACAGCAGGACAGAGACTTTCTTTGGAGTTGTAAGGCTTTTGTATGAAGGCAGGAATTTCTGATGAACAGATCCACCAGACTGTCCTGATTTTGAGAAATAATTCTAGAAGTTTATCCTTTACATTAGGCTTACAAATTTTTGGATGCTATGACATTCTTAAAAATTATTGAGGATCCCCAAAGAGCATTTGCTTATGTAGACTACATTTACTCATATTTTCTGTATTAGAGAGGAACACTGTACTTTAAACACAAGAATTTTCAAGCAGTCATCCCCATGAGCTGTCAGAGCTTCTGGAAGCATCTACTATATTTGTGAAAAATCAAGAGTGAAAAGGTTGAGTACATCTTCGCATTACTCTGAAAATAGGTTTGACCTTGTATATCTCCAAAAAGGATATAGGGATTCTCTGTGGTTCCAGGACAAAACATAAAAGTGCTATTAGATATTTGATGATAATTACTGAGTACTTCAGGTGGAAACTCCAGACATGGTGGCGGGAGGGTGGGAGAATATTGTTAGAATTTTTTGGCATCAGAAATTCATACTACAGGTGGATCTTTACCTATGCATAAGAAAAAAATACTACAGGTGGATCTTTACCTATGCAACGAAGAATGACCTAATTTTCTTTTTATGGGCATTAAAATCTTAGTCTGCATGACTACAATGTGGAAATTTGATACTCGAAGTCAGAGCATGAGTCACAAGTTCAACAGTTTTGTAAAACTCAGACTCTTGATATGATCACTACCAAGAAAAAGCACCAGGGTTTTAGTTATGTTTCTTGTTATCTGGTTAACCAAGAAACCCTAAAAGACTATGTGTGAAACATCATATCCTCTCTTCTGCGTGTTGACCAGCCTTTAAGAAATTCTTTTTCCAAGGTTAGTTCAAGAACAATTAATTTAGAAGGTAACACACATGTACAGGAAAGCAAAGCGAGTCAACTCCCTGTATAGCTGTCCTTATCTCAGCTAGCAAAAACCCTTCTTCCTTCCTATTACTGCTTATACTCTCTCTTCAACAAAAGTAGAGATAAGGACAAAATAGTTTCTGCCTGGTAGTGAGGAGGTGGGGGGAAGAGTGAAGGGGGTGCGGGGGAAGGGGGCAGAAATGACCCAAACATTGTATGCACATATGAATAAAAAAAAGAAATTCCTTTTCCAGAATAATATAGATGGTATGAATTTGATCGAAGTATATTATGTGCATGTATGTAAATATCACAATGAAACACCTTTGTACAATTACTTCACATTAATAAAATATTTAAAAATTCCTTTCTCTTATAAAAAAAAGTATAAAGCATTTATACTTAATGAAACTAGTTAATATCAGCAATCATTTCAATAGAAGTTTCTGGGTAGTCTCCACTTCTGTGTCCAAAAATTCTGCCACCTGTGTAACACTTGCTTCTTTTTTTCAGATAGTTTTGAGATAGCTGCATCATTGAATGGACCCATGCGCCCCATCACCTCAGAAATTGGACAAAATGTCACACTCACCTACCTGATTCAAATGAAGGGACCAGTGCAACAAGTCACATGGGAAAAGATACAGGCCCATCAGATAGACATCTTAACTTGCTGCAACTTGTCCCAAGGGAGAACTTACACCTCCAAGTACCAAAGACAAGTGTGGAGCAACTGCAGCCAAGGAATCAGGGTGAGCCACCTGGTCATTCCCCACGCCACAGCCTCTGATTCAGGAGTTTACCGCTGCTGTGTCAAGGACAGCACAGGAGAAAGTGAAACCTTCATGATGAGACTGACCTTAATCGAAGGTGAGTCAGTAGTGGATGTTTACAGGTGTTGACAGTGGGAAATGTCAACAACTGTGGATTGGTCTCTGACACTGTTTTTTATTATTCATTCATTTAATGTGACTCTATTGTTTGACAGTTTTAATTGTTGAATTTAGGTATATTGGACATAACTAAATTTTAGGATTTAGTATTTCTTTACCTGGCTAATCCGTCCATCAAAAATGTAACAATAAAAATATTTGTTGTTTTCTTAACTGCTACATTTCTGAAATTAAAAATAAAACCCATGGCATTATCAGATTATTATATATTGTGTAGCTACATAACTCCTGCCTCCCTAATTATATTAAATTTTTGATGGAGGTGACAGGTGACAGAAATTTTGGTCCTCAGGTACTCCTAGCAATAACAAGGCAGTGCTGGACTAGTGTGTGCTCAGTCTTCAGTTGACTGAAACTCAAAAGCTGTTTGATAATGTGGTTGCCAGTTTTCCAGATCAGAGCCCTGTTTCCCCCAGTCACTTTCAGGTCTGGGCACAGAGCAGACTGACCTTGAAGCTAATGAAGCCGACCTTCAGGGTTTCCATCTGAGTTGTCCCTTTAGAAGAGGATGTATTCATTTTGTATTTGTAATTTGTCTCCTTTGCCACAATGAAGCCCTAAATTATGTAAACATCAGGCCAATAAAACCTGAATCTATTAAAGTATTAGAGTGAGAAGAAGGAACTTTTTCCACTTACGGAAATGTGAATTTAGGGAGACCTATCTAGAAGTCTGTATGGTGGCCTGTATTACAGGAAGAAGTAGGTAAAGGAAGGCAGTCACAGGCTGCCCTAGTTTTGCCTTTGGGCTGCTTTCTCACTGCTGAGGAGCATAACCAACAAGAGACTTTATAGAAAATTCTTACAGTATATAGTAAAACCAGTAATAGAAGTTTACTTTATTATATTTTCACTCTCTCCTTCCTTCCCTTCCTCCTACTCACTCTCTCTCCCTCTCTCCCTCCCTCCCTCCCTCCCTTTTATCCTTCTCTTCCTTCCATCCTTCTGTCCTTCCCTCCCCTTCATCCTTCCTTCCTTCCCTGGTATGCTTTCAGCTTCTTCATTTACCTTGACCCCTATTTAAAATTTAGAGACAAGGTAACCTATCCTGTGACTGCCCCTTCATGGTATCTGCTTATATTGGGGACGGTTAGTTCTTCCTGTACTGGAAAGGAAGAAGAAAACATTTATAGCACAGCAGACTCTGCCTCTGCTGCTGTCCTTGTCACCCCTGGAGCTGGATGTAATAAGAAAGGCCAGTGCTAGAGGACTGCAGGTTTTCATAGGCAATCACCTAGAACCACAACAAGCCCTCTGTGTCCCTCTCAATGACAGCAGGGGCCAGCTGTGGGTAAGAGGTGTGCACTGGACTTAAAACTTAAGGTCAGAGAGTGATTGGCAGACCACTTTGAGAGGGAAAATTAGCAGACATACATTATTTACATGTTGATTGCATTCCTGCAGACATAGGCAGGAAACATTTCTTACCTAAAAAATGTTGCATTCTGTTTTCTAAAAGAAAAAAAAGTAAGAACAGACACTAACCTTTTCTTAAAAACCAAGGCAAAAAACCATTCTATTCAGAAAATGTCATAAGGACTCATTTTCAAATACGTGTGAAATAAGGTCTTGTCCACTATAATGTATAAGAGTAATTCCAAACCTGTTAAATCATGGAGAAAATGAAGGTAATACATTTGTAGAAAGTACAGTTATTTCACTTTTACTAATTAATAAAAATTTCTTCATGCATTCAAGCATGACTTTATTGCACAAAAGTATTCTTTGCATACAAATTATGAACAATGTTAAAAATCTGCCAAAGAAATGAAGGTGACAATGCAATGATAGGTATTGTTAGTACCCCATGAGTTTTGAACCATTGCAAAATGGCTTTTTGACATTTGATTGACTGATTGAAAGAATATCAGTTGAACTTTATACACATTAGTAAAAATCATAATTGATGGAAGATGACAGTCATTCACTGTATATTTTGGCTTAATTCATTTTTCAGTTATTATATTTAAAGATTGAATCTAAAAAAATCAGACAGAAAGAAAGATAGATCATTTGTGTTTTCTCTGGTGCAATTTGATTATTTTGAGTCCTGAGGCTGTCTGGTCAAAAATCAATGTAGAGATTAAAGCAGAGAGACGGGTAGAAGATGTGAGGCAGATTTAATTTATTTCAACTGTCAAGGGAAAGGTGATTGTGACACAAATTTTATAAACTGCTGTACATCCCTTTGTTAGTTCCCGTCAACTTCCTTTCTAGGACATACTATTGGATTCCAAAGAGATATATTCTTCAATTTACATACACACACACACACACACACACACACAAACACACACGCACATCCCTTTTTCCCTGACTATTTTTCTGCCTATGTTCATCTGCTGACAAGAATCACTCAGTCAGAGGTCACCCAAAAGACTTTTGTATAATCCCCAACCAATAACTGTATAATTGCCAGCCAATTTATCATATGTATTTTAAACAGAGGAAGAAAATGGCAGAAACATGTTGACTTGCCATTGACTTTCTTTGCTGAATGAGAAGAAATGTTTGTCTTCTTTCCTTTTACACTTATGACTTCACAAGTTGTATGAAATAGTTCTGGGATGACATCTTTGAATTTGTAACTTCAACACAAGGGCAAGGAGCAGGAAAAAAATGTATGTTTATTAATAGTCACCAAAATTAATTTTGGTCTTCAAGATCCTCCAGATTTTCATTAGTCATGAGAGAATACTTTTAGCTGCCACCAAAAGAAATTCTGAAGTCTTTTTAATATTAACTAAATGATATGCAGACTCTTATTGTTTAATATGAGCTTATTAATAATAAAATCAATGAGAATTATATAAATGAAATTTGCTCTTGAAGAAAATTCTTGAAGGAGACTAGTTTTGCATGAACTTGGGTTTGCTACCGATTGCTGTTCTTACTCATGTCCTTCTACAGTCTTCTTCCATCAACAAGGCTTCTTGATGTCAAATGATTAGAACTGAGGAATGAGGACAAAACAGGTTAAGGAGAGGAATGTGCACTTTGCCCCAGGGAATAAAAAGTAGGGGCAAGTGATTGCAATCAAAAGACTAAGTTGGTATAGAGTTTGAGCTATGAATTAATATAGAATGAGGTAGTTTAAATAAAATATTTTAGCACAATTCCACATCTTGTATAATAGGCAAAGAAAGCCACTATTGGTTCCTGAGCAAAGATGGAAAAATAGGATTTAAGGAAGAGTAGGTAGTTTCTAATTTTCAGTGTATATCTTTAACCTCTGGCTACATTTATTCCTAAATTTTCTTGGTGCTCTTATGAATGGGATTATTTTCTTAATTCCTTCTTTTTGCATTATTTCCTATGAACAGAAATATGACTGATTTTCTGTATATTGATTCAGTATCTTTGTGTATGAAACTATAGTCTTTCAGGGGTTTTATATATATATGATCAGGTCATCTGCAAATGGATAATTTTATTCCTTCCTTTCCTTTTGAATGCCATTTTTCATGTCTAATGGCTGTGGCTAGGGATTTTTATGCAATGTTGTGTAGAGTGGTGAGAGTGGGGATCCTTGTTGAGAGTTTTCATCATGACAGATGCTCATTCGGACACATGCTTTTTATAGTTCCTTTAAGATGATCATGTGGTCTTTTTGTATCATTTTGTTAATGTAGTGTATTATATTGTTGGATTTGCATGTGTTGAAACACATCCCAGGGATAAATACTACTTGATTATGGTGTGTGATTCTTTTCATGGTTGTTGAGTTGAGTTTGCTGGAATTTGATTGGTGATCTTTTCATACATATTCATTAGGAATATTTGTCACTAGTTCTCTTTTCTTGTGGTATTTTCTGGTTTGGGTATCAGAGTGATACTGTTCTCATGAGTTTAGAAGTGTTCCTTCTAGTTTTTGGAAAGTTTAAGAAGGGTTGTTGGTATTAATTCTGCTTTGAATGTTTAGTTTAATTCATCTGTGAAACTATCTGGCCCTGGTATTGGTGATGGACCATAGGCCCTAGACCATGTGGCCTGTATAAGGGGAGAGGGATGCCAATATACTATGAACCTCAGCTGTTGCTTGACACCTGCTTGACACAGCTATTCACACAGTCCTACTTTCTCTTTTTTCTAACAACCTTCTGTTTTCACCATGTTTACCTCCTTTCCTATAGCACTTCAATGAGGTCTCATTGTCTTCATGTTTTGTCCACATTGTCCCAAGCTACTTCCCTGTCCTTAAATAAGCAAATGAAAAGGATGCATGGAGCAAAAACAGAAGAATGGACTGATAGCCCAGAAGAAAAGCAAGTACTTAGTATAATCCACATTAATGTATAAACATTTTAAGCACCATAAAGTTTTATCAGTTCAGGAATGGTAGAAGGACACCATAAATCCAAGTTCCTACATGCCAGCTGTTGTGGTTAGGATATGAAGAGTCCTCCCCAAAATGCTCATGTGTTGAAGGCTTGGTTCTCAGCTGGTAGCTTTATGGACAGGTGAATAGGTTAATCCATTGAAGAATTCATAGCTGAATGGACCATTTGGAGGTGGGGCTTGGTTTCAGTAAGCAGGTCACGAGGGGCTAGCTTTAAAGGTTTTCTTGTTCCCAGACCTGTCTCTTTGCTTTCTGGCTACCATGAGGTGTGCAGCTTTCCTCCACAATGCCCTTCCACCATGATGTTCTGCCTTACCACAGGCCCAGACTCAATGAAGCCAAGTGACCATGGACTGAAACCTTTCCTCCTTCAAGTTGTTTTTGTCAGGTATTTTATCACAACAATGGAAACTTACACACTAGCCAAGGGCCAACCTTGCAGATAGGCTGTTTTAAAGGTAGCAATTAACTCTTTCTGCACACTAATTCACTACAGAGTGAGCACAATCTATGCAATTTGTGTCATTCCACTAATTTAGTATGCATTTAAATAATGTGTATTTGCAATAATTAAGATAAGTGTGCAAGAGGTATAATGTAAGATATATATTTGGGCAAGAAGATGAAACAGCTAATAAAATGAAGTCAGCCTTCAAATTTTCTTAATTTATGTACCAAATAAGAGATATTCCCATCCCTTTGTCCTCATGTATTGCCTTAAATATCCTTGCTATAATCAATCACTATAGAGCACATCACTACCGAGCACAAAGTCCCGTGGTACAAGGTAATGTCACATTGTGGTGCTACAAAAGTCTCACTGACACAGTCATCCTATTTTATGTAGTAAAGTTTATGACCACTCTCAGATTATATGTTTCTCAGTTGACACAAAGTTACAGTGCAAAAAGTGTGTACACATGTATGTAAATGCAAAAATGATACCTGTTGAAACTGCTCCAGGAATTGGTGGGAGGGGGAAAAAGGAGACAGAAGGGTGAATTCATGCATGAGATATTTGAAACATTGTAAGAACCTGTGTAAATGCCACAATGTACCCCCCACAGAACAACAATAAAGGAGAAAAATAAAGTGCTTAATTAACCCATTTGGGAAACTATTTTCCACCAAGAGGGGCAAATTGTGGCAAAATTTATACTTCAGTTTGGAAACTTGCTTCCTTCTTTGATTTTCCCTTAATGACAGAAAATGTACCTAGATTCTCTGAGCCTTTTATTTCTCTGTAAAAGTTTGATAATTTATTTTGAGGAAAAGTAGTTGTTATTTACTCAGAAGAAAGACTGGAAGTTGATGTCAACGGTCTTTTAGTTCTCTAAAAATTATTTATTTCCTAGGACCTTCTTGCTATAAAACAGAGAAATGTTTCTGAAGTACAGAGTATAAAACTGATTTACAAAAAGACAGATCACCTTTGGAAACTTGGAATAACATTTCCATACTAAGATCTATTAATGCGTATTTCAGGTACACAATTCAGCAGATTGGGGCTACCATTATTTCTGGTGGTCCTCCAAGGCCACACTTACTTTATGTATTTTCATGAGCTGTACCTCTACCCTTCTCCAGAAAGGTGATGTGAGCTACAGAAGGAAGAATACTGTTATCCACAGTATTTCAACATAACATTTCAAAATGGAAAGAATAGAAATGAGTTATTTATTTAACTCCAATTTGGAATGTGCTTATATTAAATATCTGTATATATAGTGAATACTGTTTATAATATATTATATGGTGTTTAAGATGTTTAGAGTACCTCTATATGTTTTATGTAAATCCCATAACTACCCTTGGGGTTGATTTTAGTGTAATTAGTCACTGCCAAAAGAAAAAGAGCTTAAGACCTATGTGAGGTCTTCCAGGCAAAAGAAGTAAAAGACAACATGAAGCCCCATAATGTCTGTCCTCAACATGTGTGTTTTCAACCAACCAATATTTACTTTGAGATGGAGATTGGATATTTTTCTGTATCATATAGTGAGCTGAAAATTGGAGATAAATTTTTTTTTTCTCCTAAGGGCCAGCCTTTTTTTTTTATTGTTTTATTATTCATATGTGCATACAAGGCTTGGGTCATTTCTCCCCCATGCCCCCACCCCCTCCCTTACCAACCACTCCACCCCTTCCCTCTACCCCCCACCTCCTCAATAACCAGCAGAAACTATTTTGCCCTTATCTCTAATTTTGTTGAAGAGCGAGTATAAGCAATAATAGGAAGGAACAAGGGTTTTTGCTGGTTGAGATAAGGATAGCTATACAGGGCATTGACTCACATTAATTTCCTGTGCGTGTGTGTTACCTTCTAGGTTAATTCTTTTTGATCTAACCTTTTCTCTAGTTCCTGTTCCCCTTTTCCTATTGGCCTCAGTTGCTTTTAAGGTATCTGCTTTAGTTTCTCTGCGTTAAGGGCAACAAATGCTAGCTAGTTTTTTAGGTGTCTTACCTATCCTCACCCCTCCCTTGTGTGCTCTCGCTTTTATCATGTGCTCAAAGTCCAATCCCCTTGTTGTGTTTGCCCTTGATCTAATGTCCACATATGAGGGAGAACATACGATTTTTGGTCTTTTGGGCCAGGCTAACCTCACTCAGAATGATGTTCTCCAATTCCATCCATTTATCAGCGAATGATAACATTTCATTCTTCTTCATGGCTGCATAAAATTCCATTGTGTATAGACACACATTTTCTTGATCCATTCGTCAGTAGTGGAGCATCTTGGCTGTTTCCATAACTTGGCTATTGTGAATAGTGCTACAATAAACATGGGTGTGCAGGTGCCTCTGGAGTAACCTGTGTCACAGTCTTTTGGGTATATCCCCAAGAGTGGTATTGCTGGATTAAATGTTCAGCTTTTTAAGTAGCCTCCAAATTTTTTTCCAGAGTGGTTGTACTAGTCTACATTCCCACCAACAGTGTAAGAGGGTTCCTTTTTCCCCACATCCTCACCAACACCTGTTGTTCGTGGTGTTGCTAACGATGGCTATTCTAACAGGGGTGAAGTGGAATCTTAGTGTGGTTTTAATTTGCATTTCCTTTATTGCTAGAGATGGTGAGCATTTTTTCATGTGTTTTTTGGCCATTTGAATTTCTTCTTTTGAGAAAGTTCTGTTTAGTTCACTTGCCCATTTCTTTATTGGTTCATTAGTTTTGGGAGAATTTAGTTTTTTAAGTTCCCTATATATTCTGGTTATCAGTCCTTTGATGTGTAGCTGGCAAATATTTCCTCCCACTCTGTGGGTGTTCTCTTCAGTTTAGAGACCATTTCTTTTGATGAACAGAAGCTTTTTAGTTTTATGAGGTCCCATTTATCTATGCTATCTCTTAGTTGCTGTGCTGCTGGGGTTTCGTTGAGAAAGTTCGTACCTATACCTACTAATTCCAGAGTATTTCCTACTCTTTCCTGTATCAACTTTAGAGCTTGGGGTCTGATATTAAGATCCTTGATCCATTTTGAGTTAATATTGGTATAGGGTGATATACATGGATCTAGGTTCAGTTTTTTGCAGACTGCTAACCAGTTTTCCCAGCAGTTTTTGTTGAAGAGGCTGTGTTTTCTCTATCGTATATTTTTAGAGCCTTTGTCAAAGACAAGTTGGTTATAGTTGTCTGGCTTCATGTCTGGGTCCTCTATTCTGTTCCACTGGTCTTCATGTCTGTTTTTGTGCCAGTACCATGCTGTTTTTATTGTTATTGCTTTGTAATATAGTTTGAAGTCAGGTATTGTGATACCTCCAGCATTGTTCTTTTGACTGAGTATTGCCTTGGTTATTCATGGCCTCTTGCTGACACTGATTTTTTAATAGGAAAAAAATACAATTTATTCCCCTAGGTGTCTGTTAGAAATAAACACCATACATTCAGGATTAAAGACCAACAAAAGAGACTTGGTGTCTCAAAGTGTTTATGCTCTGCCATCTTCACATTACACAATGTGGTGTGAGGTAGGGATAAGAGTGCTGAGGAAAAACTCTATAAAACTCTATATGTTTTATGTAAATCCCATAACTACCCTTGGGGTTGATTTTAGTGTAATTAGTCACTGCCAAAAGAAAAAGAGCTTAAGACCTATGTGAGGTCTTCCAGGCAAAAGAAGTAAAAGACAACACGAAGCCCCATAATTTCTGTCCTCAACATGTGTGTTTTCAACCAACCAATATTCACTTTGAGATGGAGATTGGATATTTTTCTGTACCATATAGTGAACTGACAATTGGAGATAAGTTTTTTTAATGAGGTAAGAACATAATAATTTTCACTGTATTTACCATGACTTACAGGCCTGGTTGGATGGTCAGTATGTGCAACTTTTTCACAGCAGAGTTTTTGATCCAGTTACTTAGGTTCTAAGTTATTTGGTATCTTCACTCCCTAAGTCCATCCCAAACTCTAGTAAGGATAAACAGTAGGCACTAATGGCTGCTCTGGCTGCTTGGCTCTGCAGGAAGGACCAACAGCATGTCTGTCATGAGTCTTTTTTAAAGGTTTATAACTCAGCCATAAATACTTGTCACTGCCATAAACGTAGCCAGGAGGGTCACAGGCCTGGAGTAAATTATTCACTTATAAATTTCACTGACTTACTTTAAATTGTTTTAACTGCATTTATCTTTTGTGATGGGAGGAAAAATAATGGCTTTACAGTTCAAGACATTTTTGTCCTCCTATGAATCAACACAACATTGGGATATAAGTGAAAAAAAAGTCAGCAAAAAGTGGCTGCTGAAAATAGACAATAATTCTTCTTTCTTTAAAAGAAGGGCTTGAGGGTTGCCATTATTCAACCAAAGATCTATCAGCAGAGCTTAAAGGAAAAAGTGAGTGTTAGGAACTAATGACTAACTCCCTAAAGCATCCATTCTTATTTGCTTTTTATTCTATTGATACAGCACCCAGGAAAGTTGCATGGCGGCACCAGCCAGGCCATTCACACTGCAGGCACAGAGAGAAGGCAGCGGGCAGGGAGATGAGCAGCTTTGGCTGCAAGCTAGGCTGGTCCAGGTGCTGTCTCAGGAATGTGGCTGAGTCTCCACTTTTCCTCTTAAGAGGAAATGCTTATTTCTTAAGAGAAAATGCTTGATCCATGACTGTTTTTAAATTGCACAGGACTTTTCAAAGTAATTTGATTTCCATTAAACCATATATCACATTTGTGCTTGCCTGCCACTTTAGCTGTCGTAACCTGTACACCTTGAGAACGTACGCATCTAAACACTGAATGGATAAACCAATCTGACTCTAATAGATCAGACACTACTAGAAGAGGTTAAAAACAGGTAGCATTATTTCAAATTGAATCGTTTGAAATTTGACTTTACAATTGAACATTTTGATATAAATGGCCATATGCTGAAGTGGATTCTACCTCTAAATTCTTACAGTTTAAAGCTTAATAAAAATATTATCTTGATTCTTAGGGAGTCTGAATCTAGATTTATTTTTTATTTTTGTTTTTGGCAATACTGGGGTTTGAACTCAGGGCTTTGCGCTTGCTAGGCAGGTGCTCTACCATTTGAGCCCATCATGTAGTGATTACCACAATCAAATCAATTAACACATCTTACCCACCCATGCTAAACATTATATTCCCTGAACTTGTTCATCTTCTTACTGAAAGTTTGTATCCTTTGCCCAGCCCCTCCCCACTTTCTGCATCCTTCAGCTCCTGGCAACCACTGTTCTATCTGCTTCTGTGATTTCAACTTTTTTAGATTTCACCTACAAGTGAGATGACGCAGTATTTGTCTTTCTGTCTAGCTTATTTCACTTGGTACAATGTCCTCTGGGTTCATCTACACCATTGTAAGTCTCAGGACTTCACTGCAATTCCCCCCCCCCACCCACAAGTAACCACATGAAAATATAAGCAAAAGAAAAGATAAAACTGGCCAATATATGGATAAAAAGATGGTCCATGTCATTTGTAACCAGGGAAATGAAAATCAAAACCACAGTGATGCTGAGGATGTAGCTCAGGGGTAGAATGCTTACTTAGTATATGCAGCACCCTGAGTTTGACCTCCCCACAGCAAATCAAAACAAAACAAAACAAAAAACAATCATCCCAAACCACAATGAAATGTCACCCTACACATGTTGGGTAGTGTGACAAGACAAGAGGTAATAAATGATAGTGAAGATTGGAGAAAAAGGAACCTATATATACTGTTAGTGGGAATATAAATTGGTCCAGCTATTGTAGAAAACAGTAGGGAAGTTTAAAAAGTTAAAAATAAAACTACCATGCAACCTAGCAATTCTTCTGTTGGGTATATATATCCAAAGGAAATGAAGTCAATATCTTGAAGTGATATCTGTATCCCTGTGTTCATGAGAAATATTAGTTATCAGATGGAAGCCACCTAAGTGTCCACCAACAGATGAAAGGATAAAGAACATGTGGCATATATGTGTACACTGGAATAATATTCAGCCACACAAAACAAGGAAGTTCTGTCACTTGTGACAACATGGATGAATGTGGGGGATATGTTAAATGAAGTGAGCCAGACACAGAAAGAAAAAAATACTGTATGGTTGATCTTACATATGTGTGGAATCTAGGTTAAACAAATTGGAAAAATAAAAAGTCTTTTATTTGTCTTAGTTTCCTTTTGCAGCAAAGGTTATAAAAGAACAAATGGGTCTAGACTTTGAGTTCTTATTACAAAACAAAAAAGTTCAGCTACATAGTGACTTAGAAAGGAAGAAAGAATTTGAAGAAAATGTGGGTAAGAATCGGTTGAAAAGCATGCTTCTCAAATTGCAGTTAGATTCTAGATAGCCTGGAAATTGATATAAGCATTCATACTTCAATTTTGAGAAGGAGGGAAGTTGCTCTGTCCTTTCAGCTTGCTCTGTTCTCTGCTGTCCCAAAGAGAGAAGGCAATCCAGTCAATGGGTGGGTTTCCTTTCAGTCCCATTCCCACCACCAGCAGATACTGATGGAGTTGCTTGTCTTCTCAGTGTAAGGCACCTAGTAAGGAGTCCTGTAGGCAGCAATGGGGAAGGAGGACACAGCAGAAAGATAAAATGGTCTCTTACCTTCTGGAATCAGGCTCCAGAGATGACATTTCTCTAGTAGGAGTTTTAATATTGACTCATTACATTTTTACCAGGTCATTAGAGGTCATTAGAACCACGGTCATTGTCATCACTGACAGATATAAGAAACCCATGCAGAGAAGGGAAAGGACTGTGCTAGAGGTCAGTCAGCTAAATACTGAAAGATAGGAAGAGACTCCTGGACTGCTGCAAAGTTCCAGGCAACATGGAGTTGGAGTAACATATGTTTCCTGATTATTTTTACCATTAACTCAAATTTAGTAGAAAATATTTTGAAACAAAGTTCTACTAATCATGAAAATTGCATACTGTTTTGTGTTGAGTGTAGTTAATATACAAGGCACAAAGAGTAATATTCATTAAAATAATGCTTCAACAGGCTTTTTTTGGTGGGGGGAGCAATACTGGGGTTTGAACTCAGGGCTTTGCACTTAGAAAGCAGGTACTCTACTGCTTGAGTCATGCTTCTAGCCCATTTTGCTCTGTTTTTTTTGGAGGTGGGATTTTGCAAACTATTTGCCTGGTCTGGTATTGAACCAAGATCTTGCCAATTTCAACTTCCCAAGTAGAAATTATGCTCTTCAAAAAGACAAGAAGAAGAAATAAAAGGACTACAAATTGGAAAGGAAGTAGTCAAGTATCCCTATTTGCAGATGCATGATCTTAAACCTAAAAGGCCCCAAATAATTCCGCCAAGATCTCCTAGACACCATAAACAGCTTTAGCAAAGTAACAGGATACAAAATTAACTTAAAAAATCAGTAGCCTTTCACCAACAATGAACAGACTGAGAAAGAATGTAGAAAACTAATTCCACTTACAATAGCCTCAAAAAATAAAATACCTAAGAATAAACTTAACAAATGATGTGAAAGAACTCTCCAAGGAAATCTATAAACCACTGAAGAGAGAAATTGAAGAAGACTACAGAAGATGGAAAGATCTCCCATGTTCATGGATTGGTAGAATTAATATTGTGAAAATAGCTATACTACCAAAAGCAGTCTACATGTTCAATGCAATAAAAATTCCAATGACATACATCACAGAGATTGAAAAATCAACCTTATAAAGTTCATTTGGAAGCACAAAAGACTGTGAATACCCAAGGCAATATTGAGCAAAAAGAACAATGCTGGAGGTATTACAATACCCAAATTCAAACTATATTACAGAGTCACAGTAATAAAAAAAAAAGAAGCATTCTACTGTCACAAAAACAGATGCGAAGACCATTGGAACAGACTAGAAGATCCAGACATGAGTTCATGAAGCTATACCCACCTAATCTTTGACAAAGGAACCAAAAACATATAATGGGGAAAAGACAGCCTCTCCATACATGTTTCTGGGAAAACTGGGTATCTGCATGCAGAAAACTGAAACTAGATCCATGTCTTTTACCCTGTACAAGTATCAATTCAAAGTGCATTAAGGACCTTAATATAAGACCTGAAACTTTGAAGCTAGTGCAAGAAAGGGCAGGGAATACATTGGAATTAATAGGGATAAGCAATGACTTCCTAAATAGAACTCAAATGGCTCAGCAATTAAGAGACAGGATTGAAAAATGGGACTTCAAGAGACTATAAAGCTTCTGCACAACAAAAGAAATGGTCTGTAAATTGAAGAGGCTGTGTGCAGAATGGGAGAAAATCTTTGCCAGCTATTCATCTGACAATGGATTAATAACCAGAATATGCAGGGAGCTCAAAAGACTAAACTCCTCCAAAATTAATGACCCAATGAAGAAATGAGCAAATGAACTCAACAGAGCTTTTTCAAAGGAGGAGTCCAAATGGCTGAGAAACACATGAAGAAATGCTCAACATCCCTGGCCATAAAGGAAATGCAAATCAAAACCACACTAAGATTCCATCTTAATAGCCATTCCTGTTAGAATGGCCATTATCAAGAACACAAACACCAACAAATGTTGGTGAGGATGTGGGGAAAAAAGAACCCTCATACACTGCTGGTGGGAATGTAAATTAGTACAACCACTATGGAAAACAGTAACTAAAAATAGAGCTGCCACATGATCCAGCAATACTACTTCCTAGGGATATACCCATAGGAAAGTGAGTTAGGTTAAAAGGCACCTGCAAACCCATGTTTATTGCAGCACTATTCACAATAGCCAAGCTATGGAAAGAGGCAAGATGCACCATAACTAATGAATGGATTAAAAAAATAGTACTTGTATACAGTGGAATTTTATTCAGCCACAAAGAAGAATGAAATGTCATTTGCAGGTAAATGGATGGAACTGGAGAACATCATCTTAAGTGAAGTTAGCCTGGTTCAGAATGCCAAAGACCACATGTTTTCTCTTTTATGTGGAATACAGACCTAATACAAATACATCAATATCCTGAAAAACAGATCGTGCTAAGGGGAGGTCACATAAAGTAAGGGAGGGTAAAAGAAGGAAGTTAAGAAGGTGAATATGGTTGATGTATACAAGAATAAATATAGAATTTTAAAACCTGTTGAAACCACTATCAGAAGGTGACTAAAGTAGAAAGACGAAAAATGGAGATGAACCAATTCAGGTTATAATACGTATATACATGGAAATGTCACAAGGAAACTCCATGTGTAGCTATCTTAAGCAAAGAAAAATGTCTTTTTTTTCTTTTACAAAATCAGAAAACAGGGGTGCAGAACAGGCCCTACCTGGGGGGGTGGGTTATCAGTGGCAGGGGAGAGCAGGTCAGGAAAAGGCATGGGAAGGTATAGATGTACAATTTGTGTACACATATATGTTAATGGAAAAATGATACCTGTTGAAACTATGCCAGGAATGGGGGGAGAGGAGGGATAAAGAATGGTGGAGGGGGTGAATTCAAGTATGATATAGTTGATACATTGTAAGAACTTTTGTAAATGCCTCAGTGTACCCCCGCCCAGAACAACAATACAAAAAAAGAAAATATGCTGTTTAAATTCTTGTTCTTCTTAAGGTGTCGATCTACCTTACTCAAGGATCTAATACAAATCTGGAGGTGTCAAATATTAAGGAGGTTCTGAAGGAAAATTTGTCTTTTCCCCTTAGTTTGTCCTGTTTCTTATTGGCATACTTGTATTTAATTGATATTCTATCAGGATTAATATAACCTGTCTTCATGTTCCTAACTTCTTTTTGTGACTTTTGTAGCATTCCTAATTCCTACTATAATTTTTTCTTCTAGGTGAAACCAATAACCAGCACATTTCCTTTGTGGCTGGAGGGACTGTTTTATTGTTGCTTGTTATCCTAATCATTGTCATCATTGTCATTTTTTATAACAGGTGAGTAGAGCAACATACAGAATCTTTTCTAGTCCAAATAATTCTGATGCTAGAGGTTCTATGAATAGTCCAACAATTTATCAGATGTCTCAGGATTCACATATATTTCTTCAAGCATTGTTCTTACATAAGAGGGGAGAAGTAGGGATAGTAAAATTAGAGATGAAAGCTAGGGTAGTTCAGTTAAGAATTGGTTGATGTTCTTCCTGGTACCTCTGCTCAGCCCCTACCTGTCTTCCTCCTTCTCCAAGGAAAAAGCTGCCAGTGAAAGTGGTTGTGTGTATGTGTGTATGAGAGAGAGAGAGAGAGAGAGAGAGAGAGAGAGAGAGAGAGAGAGAGAGAGACAGAGAGAGAGACAGAGAGAGATGGGGGAGGGAGGAGATAATGCCTCCATTTGTTCATTCATTAGTTATTATTAGTTATTTATTGTGCAAAGTAGTGAAAAGATATAATAAAGCACACATTCCAATAAGCTAACAGCACAATTTAAGGTGAACATATGCTTTCTGAAACAAGCAGTCTAGAGGCTATTATTATTAAAGATTACTGAGAAAGAGTTAGAGGGGTTACCTTAGAGAGAGGGGGTAGTCATTAGGCTCTACTAAAGTTTCCTAATTTCTTCTGTTTTGTGGCACAGGGAAATTTTCTAGGATTTTCTTGGTTGACTCTTTCTTTTTTTAGCTCTCCTATGCTCATGAACCCATTCATGTAGTGTTTGTTGGGTAAATGAATGTATTAATCTCCACTCTTCTCTCCGTGGTAATATTACTAAAACACACACACACACACACACACACATGCACGTACACAGGTTTCTCCATCTCCATCCTTGACCTCTGCCTTGTCTACAGTCACCTAATTTTAGTAATCCTCTCCATCCTGCCCCCAATCTCAGTTCTACTCTCTCCTAATTCATTGCTTTTTCCTTGTTCCTCTTTTGGAAATTGGACTGGCCATGTCATCTCCTTGTTACACTTTTTATTATCCTCTGCTGCCACCAGAATAATCTTAAAATTCATTAATTCTGGCATCAAAGGTGCCTTGCTTTCTGACCCTAGTCTGATTTTCATCCACGTTTCCCACTTTATCTAATGATGTTAAGCTACAACTTTAATTCTTTGAACACATTCAACTCTCTTCCCATCTGGTATGCTACCAAAATGTGGTTTCTCTCATTTTGGCCTTAATCCTGTGCATCACTCAGCGTGCAGGACACTTGTCCTCTCTGCAAGATGTTTCTCTGATCCTGTGAACGGACATGAAGTCACCATCTGGAATCACCTTGTACTCCTTATCTGCTGCTCCTTGCACCCTGCTTTGTACTTTAAATGTTCTCATTCTTGTCTTCCCTTCTTTAGTATCTATGGTATTCATAATGGCAGGGATTGGGTTTTTTCATTTTTTAAGCACTTGATAGCATTTACTACTAATCTGTCCAAATAATGGATGTTCAGTAAGCATCTGTCTGATTAAAATGAAACATGGGACAATTGTTTTGCCTTTCTCTCCATCATAGGCTGCCCTCAAGTCTTTCCCAGACTAGAAATTAGCAAATTGAGGTAAAGACCCCAAATGTTAGTGTCACTGAGGACTCTACTGCTTCACCTTGGTGGATTAAAAAAATGCGGAGAGGGCAGCACTCACAGAAGGAACGCACAGGGACAGGCAGCTTGACTGGGAGAGTGGCAGACAGAATGACCCTCTGGAGCATCACAGGTGTTGAACATGATGGAGTTTGCCTCATGAAAATACACCACTTTTAAATGAGTAGATGAACTGAGCTGAAGAGTATATTGTCCCACCTGGTTAATTGTGATAAAAAGATCAGTGGACTTGAATGCATCATCCTGGATGAACAGTACAAAGGAAAAAAGCACTTGTTCTTTCTACCTTGTCACTAATCTGGCTGCGGTTGTTACTTGGAATGGAAATATCTTGAAAAATGACCCTAGGAATGACCCTCAGAACTCTGTCTAACCAACCTTTACAAATAATCCTGCAGCTTCAAACGTGCCAACTGGCAGAAACCACAATACATTCTGAATTCACTCCTGATATCTAGTCACCTGTGTGTCCAGGGGCTTTGGAAAGCAGTTCTTCTGCTCTAGATCATGCTGTTTCCATGTAGACATCAGAATGGTACACCAGTGAGTGAACATAGCCAGGGAAATGCATAGCTTAGGTTAGCATGACGGGAACCAAAATGTGTTCTGCAGATGGACACCTGTGTCTGTGGCAAGAAATTTAATAGTGAGAAAAATGTCAAATACTTATTTATACATTTGCTGTCAATGTTGATGTTCACAATAAATATGGTATCTTGGTTTGCCTGTGTAGTTCCTGGTTTTACCATTGAAAATAAAACCTCATTCTGAGGAGGGCTGTAGTTGCAGGCAAACCAGAGCAGCTGGTCAACCTTGAACAGTCCATGATATATGTACTATAGTTTATACATGAGAGATCTCAGCCTGAGGGATGTAAATCACTTAGCTAAGAAATAGCAGAGCACAAGTGAAACACAGAGCATCTGTTTTTAAACCCCGTAGTAGCTCTTATTCATTGTGTTGTGTAATGCAAACTTATTTAAATGTATGTATAGAAACACACAGACAGACACAGTGAAAAATCGAAATGTGTATTATGAGATAGTCTTGTGAATCACAATTTAACAAAGTATCAAAGGTCATTGATCTGCATCTTGGTTTCCTCATATGTAGAAAGAGACTGATGGCGGCTGTGTCACAAATTCCTTTGAGGAGTAAATAACTTACTTTATATAAAACATTCAGAAACATTTTTTGCACATAGCAAATTTATACACTGAATAAGTAAATAAATTAAGGAATAACTGGTTTAATAACAAATAAATGAATGCACATAGACTAATGCAAGATTATGTTGACATGGTAGGAAGAGGGCTTCTGAGCAGCAGAAAGAGACTGTTAGAATCAGTATTTATCACTTAATAAACTTTTCTCAGAGAGAGACTATCTAGTTTTCAAGAGTTCTATAAAGGAATTGCAACCTCATTTTAAAAGACAAATAAAGAAAAGAAAACAAAAAACCCTGACTTTTTTTGGTGTCTAAATCACTTCTTCTGTTGTTTAATAAGAATCCTTTCTTTAGAAGGATGAAAAAGAGATATTCACCATCTTCCCATAGTAACTCTCTTCATTTATTTGGGTATATTTATTTCTTCTTTGAATTCAATTATAGTAGACTTTTCTTCTTCTTCTGTATCTACTCTTCTCAGACTTCTCCAGAAGTTGGGTTTTTCAAGGCTAGGCGTCACTGGAACTGTAAATAGATTATTGAGTACTGCGATTCCAGATTGCCATGGCAAGTGACTCCACAAGTGGGAGAACCACAGAGACAGGAGGGAAGGCTGTGGATTTGCATACCAACAGTACCTCTAACCAACCTTGGGATTCTGGGCAAGTTCCTAATCCTCCCTATGCCTCAGTTTGCTAATCAATTACATATAGAGTTCTGATGAAATTGAAATAAAATCATCCATCTGACCCACATGATTGTACAAAAGTTAACTTTATTTTTATTGTCATCCAGCAATGGGTGCAAACCATTTCTATAGTAACCTTCTATGAACCATCTTCAGCAACATCGTTGTAATTAGTTACTAATATACCCTAGCTGGACAGTCATACATCTTCCTCACCATCTGTGAGCATGTTGGAGAAAGTAGAGAAAGTGAAAAAGAAATATAGGTCACTATGTTACATATGTATTCATGAAGCAATTGTGGGTGGCCATGACTACAATTTACTAAGAGCATGTGGGCTGGGGAAATGGCAAGGATTGTAGTAGTTGAGATGATGCTAATTCTGGAGTATAGTATCTTAATATTCTCTATTTAACATGTATTTTAGAAGGAGAAGGAGACTGATAAATGTACCATTTCAAGAGTCTTGGGATACACAGAGTAAGGTGAGCTCACTCAGAATTGTCATTTTTTTCTTTTATGATTTATAAATGTCTTATAAATTCAGTCTGTTTTCCAGTTAGGGAATCTTATTACTTTATTTTCCATTAAATAATCTGTCCATGCAGTTGCTTGTAATTTGAGTGTCACCTGTTTGGGGAAACAGTTATTCTCTGAACTATTCTCTTATGGTTAATACAGTTTGACACAAAGGTTTTTATAAACACAAATAAAGGAGCATCATGTTGACATAATAATAGTTAAGGCTATGCTATGCTTTACGAAAATCTGTATTAGTTTCCTAAGGTTGAATAATAAGCTATATAAACTGGGTAGTTTAAATTGGCAGAAATATGTGCTCTCATAGGTTTGGAGGGTTGAAACCCAAAAAGAGCTGTGAAGAAGATGGCTGCTTCTTGGGGTGAAATCCATTCTATGCTTCTCCCCAGTCTCCTGAATTGTTTGTAGTCCTTGGCAGTTCTTGGCCTAAAGACACATCTCAAAATTGTTGCCTTTGTCTTGCCTCTGCCTGTGTGTCCGTGTGTCTTCCCTTTTTACAAAGACGCTGATCACATTGACTCCCTACTATCACCACCTCCTCAAATGCAACCTTGCATCAACATTACCAGTTACATCTGCAATGATCTTATTTGATAAGATCACGTATGATCACATAGTGAGGTTCTAGGAAGGATGTTAATTTTAGGGGGACACTATTCAACCCAGTACAGAGCACACCATTATTGTTTATGTCATAAGGTTATTGTGAGGATTAAATTAAACTACATAAATGACTCAGAAGCATATCAAGCACATAGAAGAATATAATGCATGACACTCATTACTACTACTGCCTTTGAATTAATCTATGAATTAATAAGTATTCAAATTAGATTTTAAGACTAAAGAACTTTCTTTTGGGGTGAGCTATAAAATTTCCTCCTCACTCCATTTTGCTCTGTCCCATACTGTTTAGTTTAAAATACAAAAACTTCCTTCTGAGCATGCAGATAGGAGATTGCTTATTTTCATGTTGTCTCCACTATGTCACTTATCCCTCTTTTTCTGTGTGTGTTAACTTTTATTTAGTTATTATTTATGTTTTTGTTCATTTATTCACATGTGCATACATTGTTTGGGTCATTTCTCCCCTTCTGTCCCCCTCGCCCACCAATCTTCCCCTCCCCCACTCGTCCCCCCTCCCCCACCCTTTGTTCCAGGCAGGTCCTGTTCTGCCTTTATCACTGATTTTGTTGAAAAAAAGACATAAGCATAATAAGGAAGACAAAGTGCTTTTGCTAGTTGAGTTAAGGATAGCTACACAGAGAGATTCCTACTATTGCTTTTGTGTACCCATGTGTTACGACCCATGTTGACTCAACTCTAACTGCTTTACGTTGGTTCCTGATCCCTGCTCACTTTTTAAAAAAATATTTTTTGTTATTGTTGGATGGGGGGTAAATTGTGACATTTACCAAAGTTCTTACAATATATCATAGTTGAGTTCCTTCCCCTCCATCATTCTCCTTCATCCTCCTTTCCCCATTCTTGGAGCAGTTTCAACAGGTCTCATTTTTCCATTTTCATACATAAGCACCTAATATTTCCACTATATTCACCTTCCTACACTCTTTTCTCACATCCTCCATCCCACTGGTACCAAACAGGACCTGTTTTACCTTCCAGTTCTCTGGTTTTGAAAAAAAAAAAAAGACGCTTTTGCTGTATAAGATAGCTATACAGGGAGCTTCGTTGTAACATTTTCCATGTACATATGTGTTATAACCTGAAAGAATTCACACATCCTTTCTATTTTTCTTTCTACTTTAGTCCCTTTCTTATGGTGATTTCAACAGGCTTAAAAATTCTATATTCATTCTTGTGTAGAAAGTGCACCAACCATATTCACCTTCTTAACTTCCTTCTTTTACCCTCCCTCTCTTGTATGTGAGCTCCCGTTGCATGATCTGTATTTCATAATATTTCTGTATTTGTATTAGTTCTATTCCACATAAAAGAGAAAACATGTGGCCTTTGGCTTTCTGAATCTGGCTAACTTCACTTAAGAGGATGTTCTCTAGTTCCATCCATTTACCGGCAAACAACAAAATTTCATTCTTCTTTGTGGCTGAATAAAATTCCACTGTAAACAAATGCTATTTTCTTAATCCACTCATTAGTCATGGGTAATCTTGGCCCTTTCCATAGCTTAACTGTTGTGAATAATGCTGCAATAAACATGGGTTTGCAGATGTCTTTATTGTAACCTGATTTACATTCCTTTGGGTATATCCCTTGGAATGGTATTGCTGGATCATCTGACAGTTCGATTTTTAGTTTTTTGAGGAGCCTCCATACTGTTTTCCATAGTGGTTATACTACCTTGCATTCCCATCAGCAATGTATGAGATTTCCTTTTCCCCCTCATCCTCATTAACATTTGTTATGTTCTTGATGATCATCTATGCTTCTTCAGCGCATATTTTGTTTGTTAAATTTTACAATAAAACATTGTTGTTGCTTGAATGCTTGTGTCCCCCTCCAAATTCACAGGTTGAAGTCTTAACTCCTCTTCCTCCCATAGTGATTGTGATAGGATGTGGAAGTTTCTGAGGTGATTGATCATGAGGGTGGAGCTCTCTCGAGTGGGATTATTGCCCTTATTGGAAGAGATACAAGGGCTTGCTTCTTCTCTTTGCTTTCTGCATAAAGACTGACCACTGGGAGAGGAAAGCATCTGCAAACCAAGAAGGAGACATTTGATCTCACCAGACATTTGATCTTGGACTTGGGATCCTGAAAAACTGAAAAATGAATGTTTATTGTTTAAGTAACTTACTTAGTTTGTGCTATTCTATTAAGCAGGATGAATTATGACATTTTCTCAAGTGCTGTCCAAAATTACATAAATTTTTCCTCACTTTAATTATTTGCACTTTAATTCTTCATGTTTAAAAAGTCATGAACTAAAAAATCTCTGACAATCCACTATTCAGAATTCTTAATAACTATCAGTTTAACTTTTTCTATTATTAAGTAATTACTCTTTGCAAATGTTTTTTTCTTTCTTTCTGACTAACTCATGGCATGCTTCTTTCATCAACTGCAGAATCAATAAACCTTGCCTTATTTCATCTGTTACTTTAGTGCACAATAAAATAACTCTCTATTGTGCTCAATTTTTGGATTCCCTTGTTGTACTTGGCCACTTACTCAAGCCAATCCAAGAACAAATTTGTTAGAAATTTTTATGAAAGAAAGATAGAGTTTAATATTTTCTTTAGAAATGATGTTATGTATTCATTAATCTTCTCTACCCTGATCAAGTTACATTGACCACTTGTATGGGACAGAAAAGAAGCATGTGGGAGAACGACATGTGTGTATGTGTGTGTATGTGTATAAATATATATAGAGAAATAGAATCAAAATAATCTTTCTTAGCAAAACTACCTACCATTAATGGAGGGGGTTCTGCATTTAAACAGGTAATTCTTAGCAAAATGTACAAACCAATAATCTAGATTAGATTTATTTTCATCTCATTTAGAGTCCTGGAAATTGAGAATGTGGCTTATAATTGAAGTTCCACATAATAACGGGAACGTTCTATGCAATTATTTATAACTTCAATTTGGCCGATATCATGGTCAAATTAGGAGATTTATATTGACTGTCATCATTGGCTGTTGAAATAAAAGGAAATATTAACATTGCCTGCTGTTTATTTTTGTAGATAACCAATAATTTTAGAAGTGCCATGCCTACCAATCAAGCCATGGATGATGCAAAAGAGGATATTTATGTGAACTACCCAACCCTTCCTCGAAGACCAAGACTTAGAGACTAAGCTGTTCCCATTATCTGAACACATTAATGATGATTATTATGGACACGGATCTTTATCCAATTTCTTCCCACTACCTAATGTTTATTTCATTTCATAAGGAAAATATTGCATTGCCTATAGAACATTCATAGCAGAAATGTTTCATGAAACCTGAATCTAATTAGTTTATATGTGAAAGGAAACTTCCTAGATTTATGTAACAGAATGATCCAAAGGAGGCCAAACTTCAGACAAGGGTTATTGACCAGGGCTTTCACGTTGTGTCTAGAATTATGTATGGGCATAGACTGGCTTCTGGATCCCTCCCACAGTGTTGGATCCACTTCTCTGGTGCTGTCCTAACTCTCAGACTGGCTTCCTCTTGTTTTTCCAAGATGGCTGCCAACAAACTTTTGGCAATTCAAAAACCCTTGCCTCTGTTTGGTAGAGAGTTTGCTTCTCTAACACAGTAAAGAAGTTTGGTTATTTGCCTATCATTCTGCAGGGATCATGGCCAGAAAGGATGAGATGACTTAAGATGGTAGGGCCAAAGCACATTACTAAGCAATTCAATGTATTGTTAAAAGAAGGAAAGGGCCTGGAACCCAGAGTGGTTATCAATAAACGTCAACTTAATGACATGCTGGATATCTCCTGTCTCCCTTCTTCTGGAATCTGCTCTATTAACATATTTCAGAGTAATATCTGGCAATAGAATAAATGAATCATTAAGAAGAAGATAAAGGGACATCTCTTTCCTTTATAATCCCAAGTAAATTTATCTCAGATTCTATATGGAATTCTTTCCACCACCCAGTGTTATGAACAAGTATTTATGGTCCAATAAATAAATAACTTAATCATTTTAAATTATTTTTTCTGCCTTTTAAGAATTATTTTTGATATATAAATACTATCAGTCAGGCACTAGGCATTAAGTTTTAAAAATTATAATTATGTGAAACTTGAATATATGAAAAGAGGATGACAGGTGGAAGTGGTGGTACAGGGCAGTTGGGTAGAAACTTGAGAGAGTTTGGAGAAGATATAGAGAGAAGTAAGGAAGGAAAGGAATAAAAAGTAGCAGGATACAAAGGGAAACTTCTGCTCCACAGTTTGAATCAAGACAGGCCTCCTGACATCATTGACAATCTTAAGTATTTAGAGACCATACCTGATATTGTATGAATTTTAGTTGTAGGAAAACAATAAAAAATATTTGTGAAATTGCATAAGACTGCTGGGGTCACCTTGAAACCACAATGGTCATTATCAGACAGAGTGATCATTCACTTCTAAAATATTGATTGCTTGTATCTCTAGGTCTCAGAAAAATCATCTTTAAAAAACTCATTAAAAGAGCTTCAAGTTGTAGAGTTGTAGCCTTCATGATAGTGTTAAGTGAAACAAATCCAAATTGTCATATTGTCTACCCAGAGTCCAAACTATGATTTACAGTTTTAAAGTAGTCAATGGAGATTTTATGATTTTTAAACCTTAAATACCATGCATGCCAAATAGTACAATTATTCTGTGAGTTACAGAAATTCAGAAGAAGAAAAATAAAACTGACAGTTTTTTAGTTGTACTTATATGTATGGAAGATGTGTTCATTTTCATTTTTACTATGTTTGCTTAAAGATCTTTATATTTGGATTCATGAGGTGTTTCCAAAAATATATTTGTTCAGTAAGGTTGAAGGGCAGAAAACAATCTATTGTCAGATGCATCAAAGATTCTATGACTGAATCTGTCCGTTTCCATGGTGAAACAAATAGCATCATTTGTAAGGTAAACTATTTCTTTTTCTTAAAAAGTTAAAGACAATCAAAATGTTACTTTCTGGAAAATTCAGATAAGCAAATTCTCAATGATTAATATGGTGAGAAGGAAGACATTTCTACAGTAATGTTATAATGGGAAACATAAATCCCACTTTAATAGAAAATAATTACCTGAGGTGACAGACTTCTGGAACACCAGTGTGCAACACCCTCAGAACATTTGGAACTTGACTCTGGTTCCATGGGCATTTTAAGTTTTTTAAAAAATCTCTCACTCAAAAATAGTTGTGAGAACTATTTACTCTCCTTCTTTCTACATGCACTTCCTCTGCAGAGTTTGGGATTTGTCCAGGAATTTGGGACTGTCCTGAATGCAGCTAAAGCTTCCCTAACCTCCCCTGCTGCTCCTCCTGCAGTCAGCCTTATAAATTTCCTTCATTTCTTGTCTTTCTAGACACTTCGTGAAACACTTTCATTGTATCCTGGTGTTATGCCTAATTCACCAGAGCTTTGAAACTCTACCGTCTATATATTTTTTCCCCTAAAATCTTTTGTGCTCATTGTTCTGGTTGTTACCAAGGAAACAGATCAAACAGACCCCAGAATAAAAGATGAAGATTAGAATTGAAATACATTATGTTTTAAACCCTTTTTTATAAGGTGCTGCTCTGGAAACCAGATACTTTCTTAAGTTATTTTTACCTATATAATTTATATTGATTTATAATACAACATTAAATAAAATCTTCGTTTCCTTTGAATGCTGTTACTTTAATATTTACATTAAAGTAGCCAATTAAAGGCACTCACTGTCTGATAAAGAAAGTTTGTTAAATGCCATTAGCGGGGATACAGTTCTGTCATGGAAAAGACACATCTTTATTAACTTAAAATGACTTTGTATTAACTATGTTATTGTTAGAGAGACCGTTGAGCTTTGGTTAAAGGTCTTTATGTATATTGAGAAAATAGAATACATATTTCTTTCTTATTTTGTTTTCTTTTTTGTGGTGCTAGGGATCAAACCTAAGTCCTTGAGCATGCCAGGTGAGTGCTGTATCACTGAGCTATGTCCCCAGTACAGAATATATATTTCATTATTAGTAATTATGCTATGAATGGGAGGCAGGTCAGTGAAATAAAATTTTTCATTAGTAAAATTCAGTTCATAGAATGTCTTAAGTTAGTTCATTACAAAAATACTATCCATATTAAATACATTGAGTATCAATTCAAAACATAAAGTAAAATAAAAATAATTTTAGTGGATTTGCTTTTATTTTAAATATCCCAGTGATGTTGGTTTATATAGAACTGTATTAAATAAAAATTACAGCTGTTTTACAGTATTTTTCCCAATTAGGAGAGTCCACATTGTAGTTAGAGATTAGTGTAATCAAATGCTTTCCCTTGACTTATATAATTTGTTATATTTTGTACTGTTTATATACAGTTTCAGTAAGATTAAAAGTATTATAGAACAAAGATACTTATGAAATATAGATGGAAATGCTAAATTGTGAGTACAAAATTAACCTTTCCACAATAGTGATGTATGAATGTCTTTGAAAGACATAAAATAATATAAACATGTGACATCATTATTTTATCATTATTAGTTTGTTTACTATGAAAATGTGATGTCTAGATAAGGTTGACTTTCGCATTAGGTTTCTGTTTCAGTTACTGTGTCTTTCCTTTGGTCTGCTCATTGGAATTATTTCAGCCAACTTGTTTTTTAAACTTCTCTATTGCTAGCTTCCAGAATTAACTGCAATGATTTCTAAGAAAACCTTTATAAATCCTCAAGATTAGTTTATAAATTATATTTCTCTAGAGTCAAAGCACTATGTTGGAAGATACTGTTAGAAAATGTTTTATTTGGGGATATGTGTGAAAAGTGTCTGAGATAATCCTGGTTTGGTGCCTACAGTCTCTGTTTAAGTAAGTTATATGGCTACCTTATTTAGAACACTTTCCAGTTTTATTCTCTAGTTATCTGAGATCCTCAGTTTGTATGAAATACAAATTTGTCTCAATGTATTGTATTCCATTGGATAAATAAAATATAGTGCTCTAAATGTCCAAGTAAGAAAGATGATTTTTTAAAATACAAAACTGCTAATTAAATGCCACAAAATTATACTGAATATAGTTTGACCTAAGAAATCAGTATTATTAAAGGAAAAAAACAATGGGTAGATGGGGCCAATCTTCAAATAGTGAGGGCTCATTCAAGCCTGAACACCCTTGAGTTTAAAATATCAAGCAAAAGTTCCCCAAATCCCAAAGAGTGACGCCTTGTGATACATTGCAAGCCACATTTGTAACACACAAGAAGCTCTGATGAATTACTTTCTTTACTCTTTAAATTTTAAATATCTCAATTGCTTTTGTATTTTCCTTGGAATTCATTCTGAAGATGAACTCCTTATTCAATCACATATTCATTACAACCTTGAACCCAGGTATTCAAAGGTACCTGTAGTGACCTAGACTAGTATTCTTTAATCAGCTGCCTTGGGCAAAACTTCCAGAGCTCCAACCTCTTCCCAGTGCTGTTGAGTTTTCTGATTCACCACTTTTGGGGTAGCTTTAGTTGAGATGGTTTACTTCTCTTTTTATTTTACCATATGAGTTACTGGAAGCAAACTTTGATTGTTTCTAAATCTCTCATGTTAAAAAATGTACAAAAAAATTTTTTTAGAGCTTCTAGAGACATATTTCTGGCTTTCTAAAAATTTAAGATATTTTGCATATCTTTTTGATCATTCTTTGAATGACTATTAGCAGTTAGCTATTATAAAGTTGGGCTTTTTGCTGGGCGCAGGTGGATCATGCCTGTAATCTTAGTTACTCAGAGGCAGAGATCAGGAGGATTGGGTTTTGAAGCCAGCTGGGCAAACAGTTCATGACAGCTTATCTCAAAAAAAAAAAAATCATAAAAAAGGGCTGGTGGAGTGGCTCAAGGTAGGCCCTGAATTCAAAGTAAAGTTGGGATTTTGACAAAATTATGTTTCTACTGTGTAGTATAATTTTCCAAGAGAATTCTTATATTTTTTCCTTTGAGTATTCAACAGCTTCAAGAGGGTAGCAGGAACAAGGTCAATCTAAATTGACAATGAGAAAAACTAAATGCAGAGAAATTGTGTGCCAAATTGTGTCATGGACGCTTAACTAAGACAGGAAATATAATTCTAAGATTTGTTTCTTTTTTTCTATATTTTTCTGGGTTTGAATTGTTCAAAATGGAGTTTGCAGGAGGCCTGGAAGAATGATGGGTCATGTTAGTCAGCATGGTAATGGGAAAATGGAGAGGCCTGGCAAGCCTCAGCCTTTCCTCTCTCTATTGTGTGTCCAGTTTTTCCTGACTGATTACCCTGTTGGCCAGTTACAGTTCTAGCCATCACTTTATGTTGACTGCAGAACCACTCAGTGGTCACAACTGTACTAGAATCTCTTTCATGGTTCTCTTCACATCAAAGCAACAAGATACAATGTATGCATGAAAAATGAATAAACAAATACCTAGGAATAAACTTAACAAAGGATGCAAATGACCTCTACAAAGAGAACTATAAACCATTGAAGAACGAGATCAAAGACTACAGAAGATGGAAAGAACTCCTGTGCTCATGGATTGGTAGAATCAACATAGTAAAAATGGCTATACTACCAAAGGTAATTTACTTGTTCAATGCAATTCTCATCAAAATCCCAATGACGTGGAATCTTAGTGTGGTTTTAATTTGCATTTCCTTTATTGCTAGAGATGGTGAGCATTTTTTCATGTGTTTTTTGGCCATTTGAATTTCTTCTTTTGAGACCAGGCCATGAAGAGGAACGAAATGTTATCATTCGCTGGTAAATAGATGGAATTGGAGAACATCATTCTGAGTGAGGTTAGCTTGGCCCAAAAGACCAAAAATTGTGTGTTCTCCCTCATATGTGGACATTAGATCAAGGGCAAACACAACAAGGGGATTGGACTTTGAGCAAATGATAAAAGCGAAGCACACAAGGGAGGGGTGAGGATAGGTAAGACACCTAAAAAATTAGCTAGCATTTATTGCCCTTAACGCAGAGAAACTGAAACAGATACCTTAAAAGCAACTGAAGCCAATAGGAAAAGGGGACCAGGAACTAGAGAAAAGGTTAGATCAAAAAGAATTAACCTAGAAGTTAACACACGCACAGGAAATTAATGTGAGTCAATGCCCTGTACAGCTATCCTTATCTCAACCAGCAAAAACCCTTGTTCCTTCCTATTGTGGCTTATACTCTCTCTTCAACAAAATTAGAGATAAGGGCAAAATAGTTTCTGCCAGGTATTGAGGGGGTGGGGGGGACAGGGAGGGGGTGGAGTGGGTGGTAAGTGAGGGGGTGGGGGCATGGGGGAGAAATGACCCAAGCCTTGTATGCACATATGAATAATAA
This sequence comes from Castor canadensis, assembly GCF_047511655.1. Taxonomy (NCBI): domain Eukaryota; kingdom Metazoa; phylum Chordata; class Mammalia; order Rodentia; family Castoridae; genus Castor; species Castor canadensis. The sequence continues at coordinate 8,661,249 of NC_133389.1, forward strand.
AACAAACAAACAAACAAAATCCCAATGACATTCATCACAGAGATTGAAAACTCTACCCTACAGTTCATTTGGAAACACAAGAGTGTGAATAACCAAGGCAATACTGCCCCAAATGAGCAACACTGGAGGTATCACAATACCTGACTTTAAACTATATGACAGAGCCATAGCAATATAAACCAGCATGGTACTGGCACAAAAGCAGATATGAAGACCAGTGGAACTGAATATAGGACCCAGATATGAATCCACACAGCTATGCCCACCTTTTTTTTTGATAAAGTTGCCAAAAACATATGATGGAGAAAAGAGCCTCTTTAAAAAATGTTGCTGGGAAAAGTGGTTATCTGCTTGTAGAAAACTGAAACTAGATCCATGCCTATCCTGTTCTAGTAACAATTCAACGTGGATTAAGAACCTTAATATCAGACCTGAAACCTTGTAGTAAGTACAGGAAAGAACAGAGAATACACTGGAAGCAATAGGCAAGGACTTCCTCAGTAGAACTCAAGTAGCTGAGGAACCAAGAGAAAGGAGGACAAATGGCACCATATGAAATTAAAAAGCTTCTGCACAACAAAAGAAAAGGTCTATAAACTGAAAAGACCACCCATAGAGTGGGAGAAAATATTTGTCAGCTGTACATCAGACAAGGGACTGATAACCAGAAAATACAAAGATCTCAAAAAACCTAAACTCTCCCCAAATCAATGAACCACTGAAGAAGTGGGCAACTGAATTAAGCAGAACTTTTTCAAAGGAAGAAATCCACATGGCCAAGAAACACATAAAAAAATGGCCATCATCCCTGGCCATAAAGGAAATGCAAATCAAAACCACACTAAGATTCCACCTCACTCCTGTTTGAATAGCTATTGTCAAGAACACCAACAACAACAAATGCTGGTGAGGTTGCGGCGGGGAAAAGTAACCCTTATACACTGCTGGTAGGAATGTAAGCTAGTATAACCACTTTGGAAAACAATATGGAAGCTTCTTAAAAAAGGAAACATAGATCTGCCATATGATCCGGCAATCCCACTCCTAGGGATATACTCAAAGGAATGTGATTCAGGTTATTACAAAGGCACCTGCACACCCATGTTTATTGCAGCACTATTCACAATAGCCAAGCTATGGAAACAGCCAAGATGCCCCACTACTGAAGAATGGATTAAGAAAATGTGGTATTTACACACAATGGAATTTTACTCAGCCACAAAGAAGAATGCAATTCTTTCATTAGCAGGTACATGGATGGATCTGGAAAACATTATCTTAAGGGAAGTTAGCCAGGCTCAGAAGGCCAAAAATCACATGTTCTCCTTCAAATGTGGATTATAAACCTCAAAAAAAGCAGTGATGTTATTGGACATGGATCACACACTAAGATGAGAACATGCAAGGGAGGAATAGGAAAAGGGAAGGAAACCTAAGACTTGAATGTGTTTGTGTAGAGGAGTTATTAACGTAATCTTAAACTGACAGAGGCCACTATGGGAAGGGGACCAGGAAGTAGTGAAGAGGTCTGGTAGAGATGAACCAATGTGGGTTGTAATATACAAGTGCATGGAAGCAACACCAGGAATCTCTCTGTATAGCTATCTTTGTCTCAAGCTAGCAAAAATGCTATGTTTTTCTTATTTTCTCTTAAATAAATTTGAAGAACAAGAGATGTAGAACAGGTTCTGCCCGGAATCAAAGGTGCAGATGAGAGGGGGCCAGGAGGAGGTGGCCCAAACAATGTAAACACATTTGAGTAAATTAAGAATGATAAAATAAAAAATAAAAACAAATGTTTTAAAATTTTCCTTGACAATTCTTTGAGTTGTGGGTTATTTTCACTGTGTTGTTCAGTTGCTCTGTTGTTTGGGATTTTCCTCTTCTCTCTATAGATTTGTAATTTAATTCCATTATGGTTGAAAAGTATCCTCTGCATGAGTCTATTTTTTTTTTTTCTTTTTTGTGGTATAGACGCACCATGCCCAGAGTTTTTTCCTTTGAGATGAGATTTCTCAAACTCTTTTGCCTGGGGCTGGCCTTGAACAGCAATTCCTCCTGATGTCATCCTGCACAATCTTAGCTCTCCATGTAGCATGGATGACAGGTGTGTACCACAATCCCAAATGTGGATTAAGATGGGATCTTGGGACTTTATTGCCTGGGCTGACCTCGATCTGCAATCCTCCAGATCTCAGCCTCCCAGTAGCTAGGATTACAGGCTTGTAACCAGCACCTGGCTGATTCTATTGTTTTAAATGTGCTATGGTGTGCTGTATGGCCCAGAATATGTCTGTCTTGTACAATGTTTCATGTAGTCTGAGAAGAATGAGCACTCTGCTGTTGGATGGAATATTCTATAAATGTCCATAACTGTACAGATGAACTACATGCTTTTTGATTTCACATCTTCTTAATCTATCACATATTGACATGGATGTTAGCTCTCTGAAATTTAATTAGATTTGTTTAAAAAAACTTGCAAACCTCAAAACACAACACGGTACCTAAAATGAACATTTAATAGATATTGGAAGAAAAAGGAATTTATTAAACCAAATGGTACTCCAAGGACGTTCAGTGAACAAAACTAGACTACAGATGTCTCCCTCCAGACTTTACCCACTTCCTCTCCAGAGAGTGTGCTCCTTACAGGAAGAATCAACTCTTACTTCTGAATTCCAGCTGTGAGAAGATTCAATTAATGCTTTTTAAATGGAATTCTGAAACAGGAGTTTTCCCCTTTGATTACCTTATAACTAAAGTTTGCAAGTATTCAGAAAAGTATTTGATATTTAGATCTCTGCAATTCACACATCCACAGAAAGAGAAAATGAGTGACAATATTCACAAGCATATTTGTTTTATATGCAAGTTTAGGTCAAAAGAGGAATAGAAGTTTTTTTTTTTAAGAAAATTTAAAAATGTCCAAAAAACACATGAAAAAATGCTCACCATCTCTAGCAATAAAGGAAATGCAAATTAAAACCACACTAAGATTCCACCTCACCCCTGTTAGAATAGCCATCATCAGCAACACCACCAACAACAGGTGTTGGCGAGGATGCGGGGAAAAAGGAACCCTCTTACACTGTTGGTGGGAATGTAGACTAGTACAACCACTCTGGAAAAAAATTTGGAGGCTACTTAAAAAGCTGGACATCGATCTACCATTTGATCCAGCAATACCACTCTTGGGGATATACCCAAAAGACTGTTACTCCAGAGGCACCTGCACATCCATGTTTATTGCGGCACTATTCACAATAGCCAAGTTATGGAAACAGCCAAGATGCCCCAGCACTGACGAATGGATTAAGAAAATGTGGTATCTATACACAATGGAATTTTATGCAGCCATGAAGAAGAACAAAATGTTATCATTCGCTGGTAAATGGATGGAATTGGAGAACATCATTCTGAGTGAGGTTAGCCTGGCTCAAAAGACCAAAAATCGTATGTTCTCCCTCATATGTGGACATTAGATCAAGGGCAAACACAACAAGGGGATTGGACTATGAGCACATGATAAAAGCGAGAGCACACAAGGGAGGGGTGAGGATAGGTAAGACACCTAAAAAACTAGCTAGCATTTGTTGCCCTTAATGCAGAGAAACTAAAGCAGATACCTTAAAGCAACTGAGGCCAATAGGAAAAGGAGACCAGGAACTAGAGAAAAGGTTAGATTAAAAAGAATTAACCTAGAAGGTAACACCCACGCACAGGAAATCAATGTGAGTCAATGCCCTGTATAGCTATCCTTATCTCAACCAGCAAAACCCCTTGTTCCTTCCTATTATTGCTTATACTCTCTCTACAACAAAATTAGAGATAAGGGCAAAATAGTTTCTGCTGGGTATTGAGGGGGGGAGCGGGAGGGGGTGGAGTGGGTGGTAAGGGAGGGGGTGGGGTCAGGGGGAGAAATAAACCAAGCCTTGTATGCACATATGAATAATAAAAGAAAAAAAAAAAACAAAAAAAAAAAACCACACTAAGATTCCACCTCACTACTGTTAAAATAGCCATCATTAGCAACACCACGAACAACAGGTGTTGGCGAGGATGCGGGGGAAAAAGGAACCCTCTTATACTGTTGGTGGGAATGTAAACTAGTACAACCACTCTGGAAAAAAATTTGGAGGCTACTAAAAAAATCTAAACATTGATCTACCATATGATCCAGCAATACCACTCTTGGGAATATACCCAAAAGACTGTGACACAGGTTACTCCAGAGGCACCTGCACACCCATGTTTATTGTGGCACTATTCACAATAGCCAAGTTATGGAAACAGCCAAGATGCCCCACCACTGACATCTTAAGAAAATGTGGTATCTATACACAATGGAATTTTAAGCAGCCATGAAGAAGAACGAAATGTTATCATTCGCTGGTAAATGGATGGAATTGGAGAACATCATTCTGAGTGAGGTTAGCCTGGCCCAAAAGACCAAAAATCATATGTTCTCCCTCATATGTGGACATTAGATCAAGGGCAAACACAACAAGGGGATTGGACTTTGAGCACATGATAAAAGCGAGAGCACACAAGGGAGGGGTGAGGATAGGTAAAACACCTAAAAAATTAGCTAGCATTTGTTGCCCTTAACGCAGAGAAACTAAAGCAGATACCTTAAAAGCAGCTGAGGCCAATAGGAAAAGGGGACCAGGAACTAGAGAAAAAGTGAGATCAAAAAGAATTAATCTAGAAGGTAACACACATGCACAGGAAATCAATGTGAGTCAATGCCCTGTATAGCTATCCTTATCTCAACCAGCAAAAACCCTTGGTCCTTCCTATTATTGCTTATACTCTCTCTACAACAAAATTAGAAATAAGGGCAAAATAGTTTCTGCTGGGTATTGAGGGGGTGCAGGGGAGAGGGAGGGGGTGGAGTGGGTGGTAAGGGAGGGAGTGGGGGCATGGGGGAGAAATGACCCAAGCCTTGCATGCACATATGAATAATAAAATAATAAAAAAAAGAAAATTAAAAAATGTATAGAATTCAAATAGCAAGAGATGATTTTGGGGTTCTTTTTAGACTATGCTATCTAATAATATTCTGTGATTAAAAAAAGTAGTCTAGCCAGTTGCCTACGGCTCATGCCTATTGTTCTAGCTACATAGGAGGAGGAGATCATGAGGTTTGCAGTTCAAGACCAGCATAGCAAGATTCCATCTGAACCAGTACCTGAGGGCAATGGCAGGACCCTGTCCTCCTATTTACATGACAAGCTGAGATTGGGAGAATCACAGTTCCAGGCCAACCCAAGGAAAAAGTTCAGAGGACTCATCTTAATCATTAAGCTGGGCATTTTGTATATATCTGTTGCCTGTCACCACAGTAGCTGTGGAAGTGTAAATAGGAGAACCATTGTCCAGGCTGGTCCAGATCAAAAAGAGAGACTCTATTTCCAAAATAACCAGAGAAGAAAGGGCTGGAGGCTGGCTCAGGAGAGCTCCTGCCATGCAAGGACAAAGCCCTGAGTTCAAATCCTAGTACTACCACACAAAAAAAGAAAGACAGTGGTGTAATAAAAGAGAGGGAAGGACAGAGGAGAAAGATGGCAAATTTATAGACAGCTTTAAGCATTGAGCATGGAATTTAGAAGCTAGAAAGGATGGTCTCTCTTGCCTTCCTTTACTCCATTATTTCTAGCTGTTGCCATGTTTCTGAAGGGAAGCTATGCACCTCTTTGCTAGAAGAACCAACTTCTACTATTGATGCATCTCAAAAGGAATTAAAAGAAGGAGAGAACAAAGATTAGGAAAAATTGCATCCTGTTATTCTTGCTTTGGAGGTAGCAGGGAAGCATTTGGTGACTCACCCACCAAAATATCCTAAATATTAGGATATTTCACATTTCCATGAATCTTTAGCTATTCTATTCAGTTCTTGCTCAAACATTTATTTTAATAATTTACCACATGCTATAAAATTAAAGAAGTTTGACTAACATATTTCTTGACTAACTTGGAAGTAGAAATTGCTGGTTTCTTGTACATTGTAAAAATAGCAGAATAATTGTTTTGGGGCCGTGGCCTGTGATATATAATTATTAAATATCTTCTTTGATGCAGCTCTAAGGTTCATCATTAAAGGCACTTTCCTCAGTAAAATAGTCCCCTTGATTTTAATAGTGATAATGGGGAAAGAAAAATCCATAAAGTTCACATTACCAATTTGTTATAGAAGTGGCACAAAAAGTCATATTCAAAATAAACTGTGTTTCATTCACAGAGATTGGGTGCTTTCTTTACTAATTGCCATTTTCAAACTTGTACTGGCGGCACAGAATTATACTTTCTTCACATACTTTTTTTGGGTCCATGTCTTTGGCTAGATATCCTCGTGAAGGATACTTGAATACCATTGATCTCTTGATTCAGGGTTCCTAATCCATTTTGGTTTCTCCCATATTAGGGAGACTCACATTCTCTTTAAATGCATAAGACTCTAGAAGGAAAAATACCCATAAAAATTCACCCAGTAAACTAGCCAGAAATACTCAGCTAATATTTAACAATTAATTTTGAGAAACAGATTCAGTAATCATAACTCTCGACATACCTAAATCCAAGTGATAAAGGACTTTATTTCATGGGATGAAAAATAATAAAGGCCATCTTTGGTTACTCAATTTTGGAGAATAGTAATTGCATGCATTTCAATTTTGATGTTTAAGCTTGTCTACCAAGTCAATAATTTTCTTTGAGGGTTATTAAAGACTGAGAAGAATGTTGGAAGAAAACCCATTATCTAGTTGACTCACATTATGCAAGACAATCATGCTCTCCCTGAATATCTTTTAACTAAAAAATAACTGTACTGATCTCTAATTCATTTTCGGTATGAATACTCTATGATTCTACCAAGCCAGAGTAGTCCTACTTAGAAATTAATATCTATCGTAAGATAAGGTTAGGAAAACACTGAAAATGGATAATAAATCTCAGTAACCTTACATTTAATAAAGGGCTTTTACTTTATTTTGAAAATAGCAAGCTAATAAGTGACGGAGTAAGTTAACATTTTAAAGGTTAGCAGAATATGATTGTCAGAATTCCATTTAATTACATAGTTACATTTCATCACATGAAAATGAAAATGTAAGGAAATAATTTAATATTACAGAGCTAGCAATATTAAATAACCCATGGTTAAAACCACAAATTTAGTTGTTCAAGATCTCAATCATGCAAAGTTGTGGTATAAGGTAGTATTTTTGAATTGCTTTACCTTTTTAAATTGGTGAAACAAAATTTAATATTGCACAACTATAAATTGTCCTTGTAGCAATATCATTTGTAAATTTCTTGGCATTATGAGACATTGATAACAACAGTTTAGATTTGTCTATTAAGGATTGGAAGATGTATAAAAAAGTATAAATCCAACAGAAAGTAATTTTTCAACTATATATTTCATGTATTTTTAGCAGGGGAAAAATCACACAGACAGATTTATAAATATTTGAATTTCCTAATTTTATTATTGCCTCATTATGAGAGTATTTTTTGTCCTGTCAGAAGTTCACATTTAGTTTTCCAGGGACAGTATTTTCTTTGCATTTTATTCCAAAACGTGGTTCAGCTAATACTTGAGTACATACGTCCCTAGACTATTATCTATTTGGAATAGATTTTCACTAAAAATAAAGCATGCCAGACCACATATTTTCCAACTGAAGCAAATGTATAATGGGTGTTTTACTTCTTCACTGGAGCTTACTGTCCAAAGTTATTCATCAAAATGATCATAAACATTATATTTAGTCAACTACAAATGACATTCCTTTATAGTGTACAGCAGAAGACTTCACAAAGTATATATAAATTAATTAAATAAAGATTTACAGGAAGAAAACATATGACATATAATTTAGCATATTTTAGAAATGCAATTGGATAAAGATCTCAAGATGTGGATGTGAAAAGAAAAAAGTTAACTTCAGTGGAATGTTTAGAGTGGGTTAACAGTCAAAAGTGTGTGTGTGCGTGCATGTGAATGTTGGAGTATGGAGAGGGGTCAAGGGAGCCATTGCTAACCCTAGATGGTTTCCTGTCACCTGTAGTAAGGATGATACAGATCTCTATGTCAGGGAACATACGGATTTATTGATGCCATTCATGTACTGCCTGCTATAATTAAAATAATAGAGTGTCTTACAACTGAAAGAGTCAACTACGTTATGATACCTCTTCCCCTAAATTTGGAGCTCCATTCTCCTCATTCTATCCACTGGTATGAATTGGCCAAGACTGAGCATTGTTTCTTGAATTATGCAATAGATTTGTGAATCTGAATTTGATTAATCAAATTGGTAATTCATATTGACCTATATTGTGTTAATTTTGTTTGATATTTAACATCAAGATGTTACTAATATTTTGTTCTGCATTTTGCCTGCCTTTTAGTCTCTCTGTCAAATAGTCAATCCCTGGAACCACCATAAAAGCCCTTTCAAGATGTCTTCTTTGAGAGGGAATCCTGCAGTGACTTAAAAAAATTAAATTATACCTTAGTCTTCTTTGCCTGAGTTTGCATTTTTAAATTTTAAATTCTTGACAATAAGCAATCCTCTTAAGATTGTGGGCCAGTCTCTTGAGTGAATCAAGATAAATTAAATTCTATCCTTAGTACCACTATAGAGTGAGGCTGAGTACCTTACTCCTTGTGGTATACAATTCTGTATCTGCAGAAAGGGTTGATTTTATGCACTCAGTCTAAAACTATTCTAAAAGTGGGAGACAGATTGAAAAAGGTAGTGTATTAACTAATAAAACTAGCCCAACATAATGATTAAAAATTTAAACCCATTTATTCTTCTAACAATTGACATATGGAAATCAGACTAAGAATGTAAGCATCAAAAATAGATAAAAATAAAAACTTATTAGTAAATGGAGTTATTAGAAGTATTAGAAAGAGTATTTCTATTGCAAATGTATTTTTCCTCACCTTCAAATATTTACAAGATGTAAAAATCTTAAAATAGGAAGAAAGTGTCGAAAATCACAAGTAAAATGTGGTAATTATATTATTTAACGATTCTAACTTATTTCTTATTCATCTAAACAGTTAATTTAAACAATTGCCTACTAAAATTTATAAGGAAAAACTTAGTATGTAAGGTATTTTAATGTAAAAAATTCATTTCTCAAATTTCTGTTAAGAATGGGAGATCTCTGAAGTTTGCATGAGCACAATGTGCCCTCTGTTATTATGTAAAATAGCCACGACCAGGTCATAAATAACGACATTGTGTAGGTCATGTGGATGGATAAAGATCTAAAAGTAATAATTGTGGTGACAATATGAGGAGTTAGTAGGACTCAAAAACACATGCCTATTTAGTTTATTTAAAATTTTTTGATCATTACTTTAGGATAAATAAGTTTGAACAAAGAGCTGGTTTTCAGTTTAAAAATGATAAAGATTATACCAATCATTCATGACCAAGGAAAGAGCTAATGAATTGTTTCAGAAAGCCACTCTATGGACATTGTTGGTAATGAGTCCAGAAAGAATAAGAACATCTCAAAAAATATGGGGAAAAACTTAAATATATGATGGTTTAACTATAATGAGGTCATGTGGCATTTTTCAATCCTATTACAACCTCCTGAGAGTGAGCTGGAGTCATGGAGCCAATCCTGGACTTGAAGCTAGAGGAAACCATTCCTAGCTATTTCTTTGCCTTTGAACAGATTACATCTGTGGGTTTCTGTTTTCTTCAAAGGGAAATATAAAGTGAGACCTTCACTCTACATGACCTTTAAGATTGCTTCCAGAACTGCCTAGCATCGCAAACCTGTCTAGAAAATGTACCAGCATCTCATGACATGTCCACAAATATCTACAAACAATTATCTCCTCTGTTGAAATAATTGTGGGAGTGACACCAGGTTCACATTCTTGAGTAAGAAAGATTTGTGGTAGTTCCACAAAGAGGTGGGTAATCTTTCAACTATGTATAGAGCATGCACATAGGAGAATGTTAGTATCTTCTCACATCTTTAGCCTCTAACCAGCCACTGACAATACAGCTTCATGATTAAACTCAAATGAGGTTAGACACATTTTATTATAGGGACTTAGTCACACATTCTCTTGTGGTGAAATAGTTTCACCAAATTGAAAGAAGCATATTTGTTGGTAATGTGCTGTTTTTTGTTGTCATGTCAAGACATGACACAAATGATGTCATCTTTAACTTGCACACAGCCCAAGGTGACACTCGTGAAGAAGAACAAGTCCATGACACAGAACTGGGGTGGAAAGTTAGGAAAGTATCATTTTGATGGATTAGTTATCCAAAGTATCCCTCTAGTGGTCACCATTCCCCATCTCTACTCCTTCCACAAGAAATTGTACCACATAATCTACAAATATATACTCCATAAATTTTGCAAGCTAGACATTGATTTGTATAACATACCACCTAGTCCTATAATTATTAATACACACCAAGGGGCAAATTATTATCTTTTTTGGAGAAGGAAGTAGCCCAGAAATTGCATAATTAATGATTGATGAAATAATCTGAAATTGTAAGGTATTGATAGATATGTTAGTAGATTTGGAGAAAAATGTATACTTTTTACTTGGAACAGTTTTTGTATTGCATTTATTTGTAAAACATGAAGTATTAAAGGCATAATACTCAGTTCCACTGAATGTATATTGTCCATATATCATGCTGTACTATAATAGTCAAAACTGGACTGTAATTTTTTGTATAAGAATATAATTTTTTAGCTTGTTTTCACTGTAGCACTAATGGTTGATTTTTGTAAATGGTTCCAATAGTTAAGGGAGCAAATTACTCATGCTTTTTTTTTTTTTACAAAGTTTTCTGAGATATTGGCCAAAGAATGAGGGGAAACATCAGTCTTTAAGATGTATTTTTAATATGTGCTATAAAGGTACCACATGCAATAAATTGGATCTGTAAAACTACTGCTAATAGTGTAAAGTTATTTTATTAGTCCACTGTTTCTATGCTGGATCGAAGGTATAAACAGCTGACCATTTCATAGGTGATGAATGATTTTCAAACATAATTGCCCAATGAAGACAGAGAAGAATTGTACAAGAAACTAGGACTAGTGGTCTAGCTACAATTTGTGAAAGAAGTGAGGTTTAGTTTCAATAAGCATTTTTTTCCACTTTTTTTCACATGCTCTATCAATCAGCATCTTCCTTAATATATAAGTAAATATATATTTCTTATTTCATTAAATTTGAATTGTGGCACTGGCCACACCATTTGATTCAGAAATATTTGCAACCAGCCTAAATAAATTAGCTCTGAGTGTTCACTGTTTGTTCAAGAAGTTAGTGAAAGGTTTATCTTAATTTCCTCTGCTCCCCTGAAGAGTGAACTGTTGGGTCAAAGCCATTTTGTACTTTCCTGAATATTAATGTGTTAGTCATGTATATATTAATTAATATTAACAGAAGAAAAATTTGGGACAAAAAAACCCACATAAAATTATTTTGTGAAATGTGGATGCCTCCAGTCATTCTCTGTTGTCAAAGAAATTATTATGTGTGCTAGGTTCCTTCATCATTGGTCTCTTCCAACCTAATGGAAAATGGTGACTATCTTTGTTATCTGTACAAATCTGGGTGGAGCCTCAACTGAGTATCTTTCAGAAGGAGCTAAATGATGTCTTTGGTTCATAGCAATCCCTCCTTCACAATGAAAAAAGTTGCATGTATATTAAAGATATAATACAATATCTGAAGAGATAGAGGATTTGCTAAGTGTACAAGCATATTCAGTCATAAACCTTTAAACTCAGGTGAGTTGAACACATGTCCATGGCCATTCTGGTAACTCCAATGGAATTGATTTTATGAAGTTCCAGGAGACTGGTACAAGTAATTTTCCATCTTTGGTTTCTTAGAAGATTTATCTGCTTGTCATTACAACAAACTCTGACTTATGCCAAGTGTACTAGGTTATTGTAAAATCCCCTACTTCTTTATCTAGCAGTTTTGACTTAGTTGCAATTGTAAGTATACTTGGAGATACAAGAATAAAGCTCCAAAAATGTACCATGAGCTATTTTACAGTATTATTATTATTACTGTGATGAGATTGGGTTAAAGACTTAGAAAGTAAATTTCTCACTCAAGGGTGAGTGATATTCTCACAGGTTGCTTTTGTGACGTTATTTTCTAAATAAATTGGCCCAGGTTTATGCCTGACCGTTGGTGCCTTCTCAGTTATGCTCATCAGTAATGATCAGAATCAAAAGGTGTCCCCAAAACAACTTCATGTAGATACTTGTCTTTCACCAAAGAGACACAAGAGCAGACTCAGGTAATTAGCAGAATCACCCTGGACTCGCTATCTGTGCTTCTGGCACATTAAGAAAGCTGAGATGTGAACCAGGACCCCTGAGGGCCTTTCCCCATAAGTCCCTTGTAGAAACTTGTGGTGTCTAAGCAACAGCTCGACTGAGTGAGCCATCGAGAAGCTTGCTTTGAATTGGCCACACTAGGAACTGTGCTCAAATGGTCTCAGCTAAGAGTTGCTCTGGTGTATTGGACTAATGGCATTTTCTGAAGCAAATGCCATGTACTAAAGAAACTCAGAAGTGTTAACCCTGAAAGCTGGGATTTCAGGGAAGGTTATATCCTCCAAAGGAACCAGTCATCTTCTCGTCAGCTGTGTCAGCAAAACTCACAGTGCAGAGAGCTTGGGTAATTTTCTTTTTATCCCTGAAGGCTTAGGATAATTATTTTTCATGGCCACATTAACTCTTATGATTAGCATCTTGATGGGGTTTTCATACCTAGCTGAGGGACTCTGAAAGTCTAGGTAGTTGTTGTAAGTGTACATTTATCAGGACGGATATGGGACCATTTTAATTCAGTAGTAATTCACTGAAATGAATTATCAGTCTGCTCTCAAGCTATGGCTAAGGATGAAAACTGTGGTATCAGAGATGAGCAAAAATGGTACCCTTCAATGGACTAGCTTTGATAGTTACAAGAATTTAGCTATTCTAATGAAATAAAAAGTTATCATTTTGCCTGACCAAAACTCACTGTTCTGTAAGCCCATCTGGAGTAGTTGTGAAGTAACCATAGTAAGCACGTGGTGTTGGATAATTCAGGCAGTCATTTTTCATTTTACTTCCTAAATTAAGGATAAACATATCTTTGTTGACCTGTGTTAGCCAAACTTCCTTTATTCACATGGAAATCTCTGGTTTCCTTTAAGCCTAGTAAGTTTGTCCTTAGTGTCAGGGCTGAAAAATTTTATAATTGATCCGTTTCCTCCTATAATCTCAGAAAAACGGAGTCCAGTATAAGAAAAAACTACATCCCAGCAAGTTCAGGTTACACAAGAAATTATAAATTTCAATGACTCCTAAGAAAGACATTAGGAAATTTTAAATCTTGATATCTACTATGCTGTGCCTGTTTGTTCTTCTCTTGACTACAAAACAGCTGAGTTCTTTTGAAGTGTATTTTGTTTCTATCTTAAAGAGTTTCTCATTTAGAGTCTTTTTTCTCCCCCAAGGTTAAATGGAAGGTATCAGGGATCACACAGAATCTTCCTCACATAGCTCAGGTGGGTGACTGAGAGGAGAGACAGTATCAACGACAAGACAGCACTAACCAGACAGACAACGTGACAGCAGACTTGTGGGAGAGCTAGGCTGCTTCTCTTACCAGAGTGTTCCCCTTTAAGCATGTTTGCTCACGCTTGTCACAGGAGCAGACTGGACTACATAAATACTTTTGCTAGTAAGAAGCCTTTTTTTTTTAACTGCACTATTTTAAAAATAGCTATTCAACATAACAATCTTAATTTTAATGCAACGAATTACAGTTTTCAACAACTTAAGCGAGCATATCCTGTCACCCTCAGCACATTTGATATATACTTGTTATATATATATATATATATAGATGGATATAGTAATATCCATGGTTATATGTGTCTAACACACACACACGCACACGCACACACACGCACACACACACACACAGTAGAGCTATAGGGCCCTGCTTAATAGTGTTCTAATTTCATGTTCCCTTAAAATTATCACTGGACTTATTTATATGGAGAGTTAAAATGCCATTTTTAGAGCTTACTAGATTTGTCCCTGTTAAAACTGAAATAGCCACAGAGCTTGTAGATGGGTCAGCTTTATGGCCAAGGACAGATGCTGTGTTCAGACGAGGGGACAAGGGTAGGTGCCCACCACCCAGACACACTCAGTGTACGGAACTTCTCCCAGTGCCAGTGCTTCTACTCCTGTCAGACCCAAAAAATTTTGTTTATTTTTAATGACTGCTCATACGATTTGGATTCTATTTTTGCAAAACGTACATCCCCCCATAGAAATTCAATAAATAAAGGACTTAGCCGCTGAATCAAGGAAGCAGAACTCCAGTTTTTAACCTTCCAATGGGATCGGGACTAGACCTGATCCATGTCAATTTGTACTGCAATTGGTCTTCCAGGAGGCAGAGGGTGCAGTGACCCCACAGGCGGGTCTAGGACAGACTGTCTCTCTGGTCAGCAGTGGCCTCTGTGTGTCATTGAATGAGGCTGGAGCTGTAGCTGAATCCATAGCTGCTGGACCGTGATAAAGGTGGCTGAACGTCTTCACTCTGTTCAGGAGCATAGCTGGGAAATGTCTGTGCACGAGACATCTTTGATGAGCCAAACCCATGACCTAGAAAGGAGGAAAAGAGCTTCAGTAAGAAGCAGATTCAGAAGAGCAAAAGGATATATTTAAGAAAACAGCAAATAACCACAGCAGAAGACTTCAAATCTACAATGTTCTAAGGAAGTTGGTAAAAAAAATGGAAAACTTTGGGGCCTTGATTTTTCATGAGTTAAAAATATTGTATTCAGAGATCAATTATTTCCCCAAATGTATCTTTCCCAGAATTCTGGATATCAGAGAACTAGGTAAATTTTCTAGGAATCACAAACTTTTGTTCTTCATCTTTTGAAATAAAAGCAGAAAAGCTGTCCCCCTAAAAAGCTATTTTTGATGACAAGCCTGTTAGCTGCCTTTTTTCTTCTGCTCACTTTCAGCACACAAAAGCAAATTGTATACTTTCTTCTAAAACCTTTGTGAACAGGCAAGTCATACTTTATCCTAATCACCAACTATCAATTGCCAAGAAAAAGCTTTTTACAAAAATAGAGTTATGGGCTTTGGTTTCCCTAGTGTTTGTGGGACTCTGTAACTGAAACCACATCATGGTAAAGTTTACCAAAACCATAAACCTTGATCATTCTAAAATGGCCCCAAAGTTGAATCTTATACAAAATATATTTAAAGGAAATTCTATCTATGCTATTGGTTGTTTTAGTTGCAGAATGCTGACAACTGTGCAGAAAAATGTGTACATGCTAAGCTTCAGACAGACTTCCCTATAGCCATCACATCCTTTTTTAACCAGTAATTATTCTTCATGCTTGGGAATGACTTGTACCTAATGGATGGGCTGAGTAGGAAGAAAAGAAAAATAGATCCAGTATATGCCACCCTTTCCAGAGTTTATATTATACTCAAAGGACAGATGCATTTAATTTGATTTCTGTTTTATTTGGTCTCCAGGGTGAGGAATGCAGAGAAGACAAATTGTTAACACAAAAACATGGAACTTCTCATTGTCAGACCTTCTCAGTGGCCTTGTCCTTTGCAATGTAATAGGCTTAATGACAGTTTCATTGTCATATGTGGCTGGTGACTTAAAAAATATCCTAGCAGTGTGGAAAGATTGGGATCCAGGGAGGATTATTTTGGGTAATAAATGGCTAATTAAAACTGCTAGAGCTGCTTTATGTTAAAAAGAAATGCAAAAGAGAATGCTTGCTTTGTAGACAGAAGTCGTTTTCACTTCTCTGTTTTCCTGACTCCCTAGTTGACTGAGGAGTGCAAAGCACAGCACTTTATCACACACAGATCCTGGAGAAGAGAACGTGGGGACATCCCCTCCTGCCTACTTTTGGAGGTGGCTCTGCCAGCCATGTGTTTTTGAGCTTCCAGAACTTTCTGCTTCTTGTAGCTCCTGCAGTTCCTCCTTTTCTTCTTCAGGATCCTGTAAACTCTTTTCTTCTTCTTGTCTTTCCAGGTCTGAGGGTGGTCATGGTTCCCTCTGTTAGGCATCTGTCACAGTTCCCATTGCTTCCCTAAGCTTTGCCTTCAACTCTCAAAATAGTCCCTTCATTACATTCTCTTAAAAATCCCAACTGAGTGCATGATCTCTTCCTTGCAGGATCCTGGTGTCATAAGAAAGAGAAAATGAAGCAGAGAAATAGGCAGAGGAGGGAGAAGTTGAGAGCCTTAGAGGTTTGTTAAGGGAGGGGTTAGGGAGATAGTAGAGAGAGGTTGATAAGGGTTAAGGGAGATGTGAAGAGAGTAAGGAGGGTCAGGGGGTGGGTGGGTGGAGGTTAGGGGCCAGATCTCTGAAGCTAGAGTATGAGGTATATGTGCTGACTCTGCTATCACTAGCTTGCAGCTAATTCTGAGGGATCCACTCCATTTGTGTTTCTCAGTTTCCTTATCAGCAAGTTCTAGATGACAATACAAGCTCTGAGCTTACATAGCACTCTTGACTATTAACTCAGAGAGTTAATATATTCCAGGTGCTGTCCTCCTTGTAAAGGGTATGATGCCCTGGTAGTCCCCAAGCGAGATCATAAACCAGAGAGGTCAGAAGACCTCCTAAGGAGGTAGCATTTTGGCAAGATGTATCTATAAAAAGTTCTGACACACTGATCTGATATGGGGAAAAAGCACTTAAATTTTTTCGTAATTTTTGTCTCCATGTCTTTCCATTGACTAATGAAACTCATAGTTACTGTAAGTGGGAATGCTGATATTCATCAGTGCAAGTTAGTTGGAAAGTCTAACACTGAGGCCATGTTTCCTGGCCTTGGCTTTATTCTGTTTTTAGAGTTTTAGAAATATCTGAAAGGGAGTACACCTTTAATTCACAATACCGAAAGTGAAGGCCCTAGTTGAGAATTCAGAAGAGACTTTGCCTTTGAACACAGTTGCTTTCATCCTAGAATATTGAGCATAATAAGCAAATCATACAACTAACACTTGCCAATCCTTTATTCAAACAGTTCAAGACTCCCCTGGAAAGACCACTGCTGAGAGACCACTGTGGATCTCTTACAGAGATAGCAAACTGCCAAGAAGATGGTGATCCAACAGCAGCAGCAAGCAATAAACGTCAGATGTTCTAGAACCACACACATTACTTCAGCAGTCACAGTTTTCCCTCTGCAATGTGCAAATGTCACCACCACCGTGGACTTCTGAAACAGACTTGAGTTCTGTGGTACCATTTCAAACCTCATGTCCTGCGTGGGCAGAATCTCTCCTGAGGTCTTTTGATAATTAAATAGAATAACATGTTAGGAGACACTGGGATGGCACATACACAGGAAACGTGCACTGAATGGATTATATTCCCGTCATTCTTTCTGTCCAATGGCCGTAGTTTTCTACCACCTTGATATGATGTCTCTTGCTATGACATATTTTGAATATTATTCTCCTCCAAGGTCAGCTGTGCTTTCTTCACCTTTTCTGTGAATCGTTTTTAGTCTAGTTGGAAATTAATTTGTGATTTTTCTTAGTTGCTCTCCATTCCTTTACTTTATACAGTTCACAAATTGTCCTACTTAGTGCTTATCACAAAAATAACACACCTCAATCAGAACTGAATACATGAAGGCTTTATAAATGCTATTTGATTTTGGCAACAATAAGAGTGGGAACAAAAGACAGAAATAATTAAGCATTTTCTCAGCATTCATTTGAATTATGCCCTTAGGCACTGTTGATCAAAGCAAAACAAAACAAAATCAACTTTGTGGATTAAATTAAAAATTTGATGGAACAAACCTGTTCATCTTATTAGACAAGGACTCTAGCTAAATGCTTCCTAACTTTTCCTCTGTAAAGACAGATAAGGTGACTATATCCCCTGGGAATGTGAGGGACGCTACAATAAATTTAACAGCTATTAGTTTATTATTAAAGTACTCTTGAATTTTGACATCTACTCCATTGTGTATTCATGTTTACTTTAATATATAAAACAGTATATTCTATTAAAATGTTCCATATGTTCTGGTAACGTTGATCACCTGGGGGGAAAATCATCTATTTACCTGATGGCTTCAACTACACTTTGAAATGACATTCATACTACCCCCTACATCTCCCCATGCTATATACCTATACACACCCAGAAACGTAGTCCTGATCTATTGGTAAGGAAATGTATTTGATATAGAGACATTTGAAACACTAGCTTTATTATAATAAAATTATATCGAATCCCTCACCTGGAGCTCAAGTGCATGGCACAACAAGCGAGGGAAGCTGCATCACCCTTAAAAGGAATCATCTATGTTGTGTTAGAAAAGATCCAAACAAGTAATGAACTAGAAGGAACACAAATATAGTAGAAAATAGTCACCAAATTGGAATGCAAGATCAAAGATTTGCATCATGACAGAAGAAAAGACAAAGACGACATGACCAACTTCCTTTGCTTCCACAGGTATTAAGAAGCCCATTGTTGGCAGTGAGTTATCTCGGGGCCTTCCATCCTGAAGGCCTCTGCTGTTCCACTCTTGCAGCCAATTTTATTCTTGATATGTAATCTAAAGGAAATTGTTTTTGTAGGAAGTCATATGGTTCTACAGAATAAAAACTTGTGGTCATTGGTTGATAAGAGGAAATGACCCCAATAAAGATACTTAACAATAATTTATGTGCAAATAAAATTTGTTAGAATCTGGAGGTGGGGGGAGATGAATAATAAAACAAAATGAGAGCACAAAGCACAAAACAAATAAGTAAGTTAATAAAGTTCCCTGGTGAGGAAGGCAACAACCCGGAGTAAAAGCATAGTCAGAGGAAATACTGGGCCCAGATAGTCAGAGGAAATACTGTCTTCCTTTGATAAATAGCCACTAGCAGAAAAAATGAGCAGGTTGACTATAGGTTTAGGCCTGGACAGCAGGGGAGGTAATGAGGAAGTAGTTGGGATAAAGAACACTGGTTTCTTAGTACTCTTCCTGAGATGACCTGAGGCAAGAAGTTTTTATGCAGAGTTTTATTGTAGTCTAATCTTACAGCTAGGTAGAAGTTAAAACCAAACTAGAAATAGAGATAACCCTGAGCCATCTACAGTATCTTAGTATCCTACATACTAATTATGCTTAGCAGTGCCAGAATGCATTGCCAGCATCTTTTCTAAAAATTGTATTAGAGTGTTATTTAATTTTTTATGGTTGAAATCCAAACAAGAACTTGTTTTGGTGTGATCTTGTGCTGTCCTATAGGGCTTCTGAAATTCCTTTGGAGATTCCTGGATGTCAGTACTCCTCAACTGGGGAGGGTTAGTATTCCCCAACTGGGAATAATGATCAATGGTTTAATCTGTAAAGACAGTGATTTGCAAAAGCATTATGATAACCACTGTTCATTGAGCATAAACTTCATGTCAATCCTGTGTCAAGTACCTTAGAAATACTGTCCATTAAAAATCATCATATCAACTCTGGAAGGTAAGATTGCACTTTATATGTCAACTTGACTGGGCTAAGGAATGCCTAGATAGCTGGTAAAATATTATTTATGACTGTGTTATGAGAGTGTGTTTGTAAGATACTTGCTCTAGAATCAGTAGACTGAGTAAACAAGATCTGTCCTTATCAGTATGGGAACCATTATCTGATTCATCCATTTACACAGAACAAAAAGCAGGGAGAAGGCAAAGTCTCACTCCGAGCTGTGATATCCATCTCCTGACCTTGGACAAGGAGTTCCTGGTTGTCAGGCAATCACACCTGGAATGAATTACACCATTGGCTTCCCTGGGCCTGCAGCATGCCAGCTTGCAGAAGGCAGATTATGGGATTTCTTGGCCTCCAAAATCACATGATCCAATTCCTGTAACCAGTGTCATATATTTACATGTGTTCTATTGGTTCTGTCTCTCTGGGCAACCCTGACTGGTATGGCCTAGAAATGAAGTGTCTCTCAAAGGCTAACATGCTGAAGGCTTGGCCCTCAGCTGGGGGTACTGGGAGATGTGATTGAATCATCAGGGCTCAAATGCGCCGTTGGGTATGGGGATGAGGACTAGTTGCAGGAGGCAGGTAACTGGGAGCATGTCTTTTAAGATATATTTTGTCCCTTTCTCCCCAGCCTCACTTCCTGGCTGACATGAGAGGCAGCTTTCCTTCATCACGCTCTTCTGCTGTGTCGGTTCTGCCTGGCCACAGGCACAAGAGCAATGGAGCCAGCTGTTCATGGACTGGATCCATAAGTCAAAATAAGTTCTTCCTCCTTTTATTGCAACATTTTCACAATAGCTAAGCTATGGAAAAAGCCAAGATGCCCCATGACTAATGAGTGGATTAAGAAAATGTAGTATTTAGATACAATGGACTTTTATTTAGCCATAAAGAAGAATGAAATTTTGCTGTTTGCAGGTCAATGGATGGAACTGGAGAACATCATCTTAAGTGAAGTTAGCCAAGTTCAGAAAACCAAAGCCCACATGTTTTCTCTCATGTGAGGAATATAGACCTAATACAAATACAGAAATATTATGAAAAACAGGTCACACTAAGGGAGGTCACATATGAGAGGGGAAAGGCAAAAAAAAGGAAGTTAAGAAGGTGGATATGGTTGATGTACTTTCAATACAAGAATGAATATAGAATTATTAAACCTGTTGAAATCTCCATAAGAAGGGGACTAAGGTAGAAAGGAAAACAGAGAGGAAATGAACCAATTCTGGTTATAATGGAAATGTCACCATAAAACACTTGGTCTACCTATTTTTTAAATTTATTCATATGTGCATACATAGTTTGGGCCATTTCTCCCCCCTCACCCTGAACCCCGCCGCCTTCTCTCCCATCACTTCCTTCTCCCTCCCACCCCCTCACTTCCAAGCAGAACCTGTTCTGTCCTCTTCTCCAATTTTGTTGAAGAGAAGACATAAGCAATAATAAGAAAGACACAGCATTTTTGCTAGTTTGAGATAAGGATAGCTATACAGAGAGATTCCTAGCATTGCTTCCATGCACATGTGTATTACAACCCAAACTGATTCATCTCTACCAGACCTCTTCACTACTCCCAGTCACCTTCCCATAGTGACCTCTGCTGTCTTAAAATTACTATATTAGCTTCTCTACAGTGGACACATCAAACACTTTCAAGTTTTGGGTTTCCTACCTTTTCCTATTTCTCATGCATGTGTTCTCCCTTTAGCATGTGACCCATGTCCAATAATATTACTGCATTTGTTTTAGGTCTAAAGTCTACATATGAGGGAGAACATATGATTTTTGGCCTTCTGAGCCTGACTAACTTCATTTAAGATGATGCTCTTCACCATTCTGAGTGACTTTAGCCTGGCCCAAAAGACCAAAAATTGTATGTTCTCCCTCATATGCGGACATTAGGTCAAGGGCAAACACAACAAGGGGACTGGACTCTGATCACGTGATAAAGCAAGAGCACAGAAGGGAGATATGAGGATAAGACACCCAAAAAACTAGATAGCATTTGTTGCCCTCAACACAGAGAAACTAAAGCAGATACTTTAAAGCAACTGAGACCAATAGAAGAAGGGGACCAGGAACTAGAGAAAAGGTTAGATCAAGAAGAATTAATTTAGAAGGTAACGCACATGCACAGGAAATCAATGCGAGTCAACTCCCTGTATAGCTATCCTTATCTCAACTAGCAAAAATCCTTGGTCCTTTCTATTCTTGCTTATACTTGCTCTACAACAAAATTAGAGATAAGGGCAGAATAGTTTCTGCCTGGTAGCAAGGGGTAAGGGGGTTTAAGGGAGGTTGTGGGGGGAAAGGGAGGGGGGCAGGGGAAGGGGGGAGAAATGATCCAAACAATGTATGCACATATGAATAAAATAAAAATTAAAAAAACAAAAAAACCCCAAAGAATACCTGTAATTAAAATAATAGCTAATTTAAAAACAATACAAAGCTACAGTAATCAAGACTGTCATTTTGGCAGAAATATAGACTATAAATCAATGGAATAAAATTGAGAGCTCACAAATAAAAAAAAGATGATGTTCTTCAGTTCCATCCATTTACTTGCAAATGACAAGATTTCATTCTTCTTCATGGCTAAGTAAAATTCCGTTGTATAAATACCACATTTTCTTAATCTAATTGTCAGTGGTGGGGCATCTTGGCTGTTTCCATAACTTGGCTATTGTGAATAGTGTACAGCTATCTTAAACAAACAAAAATGTCATTTATTTTTCAAGAACAGAGAACAGGAGGGCAGAACAGGTCCTGTCTCAGGGGGAGGGGGGTTTGTGGGAGGTAGGATATAAGGAAAGGGTGCAAGAGGGTGAATAAGGTACAAATATAATGTACACATTTATGTAAATGGAAAAATGACACGTTGAAATTATTCTAGGAATGAGAGGAGGGAGAATAAAGGAGAATGATGGAGGGCTTGAATTTAACTATGATATATTGTAAGAACTTTATAAGTTGAAGGTTGGAAGCCCAAAGTCAAGGTATATCAGAATTAGTTTCATCTGAGGCCTTTCTCATGGAGTGAGGCTATCTTCTTGGGCTATAGCTGGCTATATTCTTACTGTGTCCTCATGTGACCTTTCTTCTGTGTGCACACTTTTTTTTCCCTAGTCTCCTCTTCTGAGAACACTAGTTGTATTGGAAGATTTTTCACCAGCATAATCTCATTTTACCTTGATTAACTCTTTAGAGATCTCTAACTACATTCACATTGAGGGTTGAGGTTTCAACTTTGGCATTTTAAGGGGACACAATTCAAAGCCCATACAATTTATAAAAGTAAAATTAATCAGGTAACCTTATTATGATAATATAGGTATATTAGCCCATTTTCCATTGTGATGGCAAAATACCTGAGGTTGTATACTTTATAAGGAAAAGAAGTTTATTTAGCTCATATGCTTGGAGGCTGAAAGTACAAAAAATATAACACTGGCTCTGGCAAGTGGACCCCTTTCCTGTGTCACATCATAGAAGATGTCAATATGGCAGCATTGTATGCACAAATGATCACATGGTAAGACAGAAAGTGAGAGAAAGAGAACTATGTTAATCCCTTCCAAGGGCATGTCCTGATAACCTATGACCTCTAACTAGGTTCTGCCTACTGAAAGTCCCATTGCCTCTTAACATCACCATACTGGAACTGTTGCAGACACACTAAACCATATCAAACCATAGCAGCCTTTCTTTTGCTAGGTACTCTTTTCTTTTTTTGTAGTTGAGGTATGCAATTTGGCGAATTTGGTCACAAAGATTATTATTTTTTGACTTTCCTTTCAGAAATATTTGAACCTGTTTGTGAAATTATAAAATACTTTTTAAGATGGCATACAATGATTAAGAGTGACAGGCAGGTTTTGATCCCTCAAATTATTAAATAAGGATTAAAACTTGATAGTTGTTTTTTGCCACTGTTTTTGATATGAAGTGTCAAAGTGCATTGCACCAATTTACATAGCCACCTAGCCACCTAGAGGGAATGGCAATACTTTATTTCTTAAACCTTGGTAGATTTGGATTACATTTTAAAGACATTTCCCCAGTTTAAAGTATGAAGAGCTGCCACTCATTGTTAATTAATTTTCTTTTACTACATAAACTATTTCCTTTTTTTTTTGGCATGACTGGAGTTTGAATTTAGGGCTTCGCTCTTGCAAAGCAGGTGCTCTACCACTAGAGCCACACTTCTTGTCCATTATGCTTTGATTATTTTGGAGATGGTGTCTCATAAATTATTTACCTGGGCTGGCCTCAAACCACAGTCCTTCTGATCTCAGCCTCCCAAGTAGCTAAGATTGTAGGCGAGAACTACAGGTACCTGGTGAGTGGTTCTGTTTTTTGTAATCCACTCCGTCTTTGTATTTTCTGGGGTCCATGTGTTGATGACAAGTCTTTCCTCATCATAAAAATATTAAACTCTTTTGTTTTTCTTTTGTACTTTCACAAATTTATCCCCCCTTAGTGGTTTAATTCATTAAGAGTTTAACTTAGCTTACGTCCCAAATCAAGGATCTCTATATGGTGTAATGGTTCATAGGTGAATTCTCAAAGACTGCTTGGTCCAGTTCCATAACTTGGTAAGTTCCATAACTTACTCAGTGGGTGACATGTGACATCTAACAATTCTTTAACTAGTTGCGCCTTCAAGTTCTTCAACTGTACAATGGCAATCATAGTAGTTTCTGTGAACAGAATCGTGTGCTGAGTGATTTACCCACATCAGTGCAGGGTAGAAGAGTATTTAGGACACGACAGCCTACCGAGGCAGAAATAAAGTGGTTACAATAGTGCCTGGGACAAATCCTTTCTGCATAGCCTGATTTTGACCTCCCGAACTTCTCTTGGTCCCTAGTGCTGTAAGCATCATGTTGTTTTATCTTGGTGCCTTTCTTCAAAGACTTTATGACTTTTTTTCTCTTTCCAATCAAGGAACCAACGTTTCTCACTTCTCAAATATATCGAATTATTATCACAATTTTCTGAATTTTAATTATTTCCCTTTCATTTTCTGAATTTTAATTATTTCCCTTCTATTTTCTCTGTTCTTTCTCTTTTTCAATGCCGTGCTCTTTTTTTCTGGGTCATGTTATGTATAAGCTCAAGTGCTGTCCTGATGCTGCAATTTTCTAATGTGCATTTTCACTTTCTTTTTTTGCTGCTTTACTTTGTGGGAGATTTGTAATTTGCTTAACCTTTTCTTCCAGATCTACAGAATAAAAGTAAATCTACTACTCTAATTTTAATTTGCAAAAGCTCCTCTTTCCATTTTTTCTCTCCCTCTCTCTTTCTTTAACATACAAATGGGCATAAGAAACTTACCTATTGCTAATGGCATTTTTACCCTTGAAACTATAGACTTTCATTTATCTCAAAAGTGGGCATCTTAATATTCTTTGCTCATATCTTTAAAATTAGATGGACAATTTTGAATGGGAAAACGGCATATCATTTGATGCTATGTAGTACTCAGTTCACAGTTATAAAGAGAGTAATGGGTTAAAAACATTCATACACTGAAAAATATCAAATATAATGTATCTTTTAATCTTTTTTGATTTACTTTAATTAGATTTAAATAGAATTACATTTTTAATACCCATTTTATAAATTCTCCATAATAAAAATAGTCTTATATCTATTATTTTGGTTGATGTAAGATTGATTTATTCCTGTTGCTTGCATTTAATTTCTCGTGTTCTAATTCTTATAATTACTTACTGGAATATTAATTTTCTACAACTGTGATCTCTATGAAATTTAGTTGAACTCTTTACTGTTTTCAGAGACAGAGTTCATTCAAATAATTATATAGCCTTTATAAACACCTGTAGCAGTCAATAAAATGGTAAATATTAAAATAGAGTAATTTAAGTTGAAACAAGGGAAGAGACTACATGAAATGAAGATTAATTGATGTTGATGAGCAAGAGGAATGGAAAAACATATTAAAATGAAAATTTTGGGTTTTTAGTTTTTAAAGTATAAATATCACTATTTATGAAATTTGAATTCAGTGCTAATATAAAATATATATGCTATGGTGTATATATATCTATATATATACATTTGATACTATTTTTGAGCATATTACTAGACAGTTTTAGCAAACAAGGAATTATTTGGGATTATAAAGCACAGTATTCCCAGTATAGATAGCAGTTTGAACTCTATGCTGAGGTATTTAATAAATTTATGAAGATATCACATTAGTGTCTCACAAACCAATAACAAGAAGGATACACATCAGCTGATGGTCCTTAAAATTGTGTACTTGGGGGAAACTGGAAAGTTTTATTTGCTGCAATCTTAAAGTTCAGACATTGTGTAAAATGCACTATCAGGGCTTCATATAATTTATTCTGCAATAGATACAAAATTAAGTTTGTACTTAGTCTAAGAACTTCTGAAGTGACTAAAATGACATGTGCCCAAAATTTGCATAGCTTGACAAAGATTTGGATTTCATCTCACTTTCTAGAAGTTTGACATATGGTTATCAAATTGGATTATCATAGTAGAAGTTTGGCTAGGGCTTTTTCTTTTAATAACTGATTAGATTGAGTTTTTTCAGAGCATTCTGATCATCACGAATAAAATTATGTCTTCTTAAATTTGTAAATATTTAGTGTAAATATTGTAATTATAAATGTTTCCTTTGTCCCCAGTGTTATGGCTTTAAATTCTTCACATCTTACCATTATGAATTAGACCCTCATTATATGAATAATGAAATATAAAGATCCAACTGACAAGTAATAGCTTGGGATGAGATTGGGATTTCGAAAGGGGAGAAGTCTGGACGGTTTGCTATACTCCATTAGAAGGACTAGATACAGAAGGCATTTGAATCATTCTAAGTGGTGAGTGATTGGATTAGACTTCTGCTTTGAAAATCCCCGTACATCAACCAAGTAACTGTTTTCAACACCTTTCTCCTTTCTTCCATACAATAGCTCATGGGTCAAATTTTCCCCAACAGAACAAGTTCTTACATAAGACTATTGGAAAGATAAAAAAATGAGTTTGATTTTATGTGCATTTCCTAGAGTTACCTATAATTCTTCCTATTTTCATTAGAAATCCCACAGCTTACAATAAGACAGGTGACATGTAGTCAGGAATGGGACATAGTTGCTGGGTGCGGTAGGCATTGAGAAAGACCTATGAGCATTCCTTATGGTTAGATTTAGTATTCTAGGATTTGAGTCACAGATAATCTATTAATCTATTTAATAATCTGTATAAATTTTCTACTTAGCAGCCCTGACTGGAAAGTACATATCACAAGATGTTTCTATTATGAGCTTCCAGGTAGAGAATAAGAGATCTAAGAGTCAAGGAATATAAGACAAAGGGAGAATTCTCCTGACATTTCTTACTTTTTATAATAATGCTTTTGTGGGTAGGTTGAGCAATTCTTATTAAGCAAGATTCTATTGAACCCAGCAGGCAGGGATGAAAGTCATTATCTTAATCCTTCCTTAATCTTTAATTTTTAATTATTTTTACCTACTGTCACTGTATAAGAGAATATATTTGAACTATATTTGCTAAGAGTGTTTATCAAATCCAAGAGTTTTCTGGTGGAGCCTTTAGGGTCTGTTAAGCAAAGGATCATATCAATGGCAAATAGGGATAATTTCACTTCTTCTTTTCCTCTCTGTAATGCCTTTGATTTCTTTCTGTTGCCTTATTTATTGCTCAAGAACTATATTGAATAAAAGTGGAGAGAGAAGATATCCTTGTCTCTTTCCTGATTTCAGAAGAAATACTTTCAGTTTTTCTCCATTTGGTACAAGTTGGCTGTAGGTTTGTCATGGATAGCCTTTATTAGGTTGAGGTATGTTCCTCTTATTCCTGGTTTTTTCAGAGCTTTTATCTTGAAGGGTTGTTGGATTTTGTCATAGGCTTTTTTTGCATCTATTGAGATGATCATGTGATTCTTGTCCCTGATTTTATTTATGTGACCTATTCAATGAAATTATGGCAGACAATTCCTGAAATCTGGGGAAAATATGGAAGTCCAACTACCAGAGACGTTTAGAACCCTAAACATCACATTATAGGTAAAATACCAAAGAATATCGAAAGGTGCAAGATAAAATGCTAACAAGTTTACTTATAAAGGTGAAACCATCAGAATGACATCAGACTTCTCAGCAGAAACCCTAAACACCAGGAAAACATGGGATGATATATTTCAAGTCCTGAGAGTAAATAACTGCCACGAGGATTACGATATTCTGAGAAGTTACCCTGAAAATTAGTGGAGAAGTAAAAACCTTCCAAGATAAATATTCCATAAAGTAATTCATGATCACTAAGCCAGTATTTCAGAAGATACTTTAAAAAATCCTACATAGGAGAGGAATAAAAACTCACAAGCATGGGAATAAATTTTATGAGCAGAATAGAGGAATATATGGGGATTAGAAAAGAATCAAATATGGTCAAATGAGTTTCAAGCATGTAGGTAATCGCTCTGAGAAAACTAAGCAGCAGAGTTAAATCATTCAGAGGGGCCTACAATGGTGGCATTGGGTTTGATGGGTTTGGTTGAATGGCAGGCTCAACCATGCTCTAGCTGTGTGCCCTTTGTCAGGTTCTTTTGCCACATTAAACCTCAGTTTCCTTTTCTATAAAATTAGCTGATGACAACTGACTTGGGAGGGTTTAATAAGATGATGCATTTAAAGTTTCTAGTATAGGCTATTTTATTTAATAGGGGCTTAATAACTGAGATACTATTATTGCATGAGTTTGGCCCAACCATTTCCTTCAAGTAGGAAGGATTAGAAATGTGATTCTTAGAAAATTAAGAAAAAAGCTGGATTCAGTTGTGAAAGAAATTCCTGGCAGACCAGTGATGGATACTGCTAGACATACAGAATTTACATGACTTCTGATGTGAGCTGAGTTATAATACAGAAAACTTGAGTGCTTCCAAACACTCTTAGGAATAAACCAAGATGGTAAAATACTATCCTTTTTAGATGTTTTGAAGATTTGAAGCAAAACTGTGGGAAATATAAGAAAGTGATATAGGACATACTTTTGGGGTGTGAATTGAGTTTGAGTCTTGTTTATATAAATTAAACTTTAGGTTTATCCTATCTGTAAAATGGAAAGAATCCTAGTAACTACCTCAGAGTTGTGAAGATTAAATGAGATAATATAACTAAACCAATGGATAGAGTAAAGCCCAGTATATTGTATCAAGAACTTTTACTTTCTTACTGTTTACTTGAAATTTTATTGTGGATGCTTAATTTACCAAACAAGTAAGTTCTGATAAATTTGAAGGAAATTTTCCCTCAAAAAAGAGGGTGGGGATAAAGGTCAGTTGTATTGGGGATCTTGGCTGGGTAAGTCCAATGACTGGAAATCTTATAACTGTAACTTTCTCTATCACCTATGTAAATAATGAGGGATTTTGGAAAGAAGAAAACCTTCATGCTTCTCCAACTTGGCATTTATCCACTGAATAGCAAGCAAGACCAGGAAACAAAAACTTGGCAATTACCAAGAAACAGTATTTCACAGCTGAAGCCATCATTCTTCCCCACTCAGTTTCTCTTTCCTTTGTACTTACTGTTTTGGGGAATGCACCTGTCAATGCAATGGCCCAAGTCAAAGAACTGAGAGGCATTGCATCTCCTTGCCTGTCTAACCTCTCTCTTCATGCCTTCGGTCATTGAGTCCAGTGGAGTCTATTCCCCCAACATCTCTTGGGTCCATCCATTTGCTCCAAGCTCACCTCTTCCACCTTTATTTCTGATTTGGTTTATAACAGCAGATTTAAGACATCTAACTGGTCTTCCTACTGAAGTGCCTACCTTCCTTTAAACTGTTCCACATCAAGATGATTATGGATATCTGGTGATTTCAACCCTCACAAATTTTAAGAATAAATGCAAATTCCTTAATATAATATTTAGGGTTTTTCCCTATCTCCCTAAGGTTCTGAATGGTAGTGCCAAGGGCACAACTTTGGAGTTCTTATGTTAACATGTACAAAACCACCAATTCTCCTCTCTGGCAAAAATCTATGATTGTTTTTGCTATGGAAATAATGGCTTATGACAAATCTCCCAGGTTTCCTTTCTAAACAGATACTTATCTTTGACCAACTCTTCCATATATTTGTATGACTCCTTATGATTTGAAATGTGCTTACTCGTGTAGCCTCATGTCTTCAGTTGCTTCCTTTTACTGTCACACTCTTTGTAGCTTCAGTTCTTATCAAGATAATCCTGACTTTTTCTTTAAGAACTCATCTGGAAGTCTAGCATACTCTTCCCTACCCATCTCCCTAGTACTCCACTGTGCTCTGTTAGCACCTCTGCAGACCTCATCTTATCTCTACTTTTCTGTCTCCTCCATGAGAGTACACCAATTTTGAGGAGAGGAGGTTTATTTACCTTTGTGTCTTTGCAGTCTTGTAAAATGCCAGGCACACAACAAACACTCAATATTAATGAATAAGACTATGAAAAATGCATGCAGCAGAGTATTTCTGGGTGCACAGATAGAGTAGAACATACAGAAAATAAAGCTAACTCAGATCTTAATTTGCATGTCTTTGATCATTGATAATTACCTGTTGAATCAAAGTAATTTGATTATATAACCTGGTCTGGACAAATAGGAAAATGGAAATCCTTTTAAAAATGAATACAAAGCTAAATGTAATTGTCAAATGTATGCTGTAGGTATAAATATGAAAGTGAAAAAATTATTATATCCAGCATATTGTCTGTCCCCAACAAGGGTAGCGATTAAAATTTATCATAAAATCTAAATGGATGGATGCTCATTTAGGAAGAAAATGAGGAAACAGAACCAATGCTGTGAAAGTTTGTTCATCGAAAATTCTCCATGAGTCTTTTGCATCTCTGCATGTTTTGTGGGCAAAAGCCTTTATTCTGGATTGTCTTTTCAAAGATATTCGTAGAACTGTAGGATTTACATTGTCTATTCCTGTACGAGAAAAGAATTATCTCCTTCTGGAGCAAAGATTAGGTTGGATTATTACCCGTATAAAATACAATGGTTTCTTAAACTTGTGGTTCCTCTCTGTGACATGACCTACTTCATGTACAGTGTTATATGACCCTTCCTGCATCATTCTGTAGTGGTGGGCTCAGGAAACCATCACGGATGCTGACACTCTGGTTAATGCTGCTGTTATGAGTAAGTAGCAAATTTCCCAATGTCTGTAACCCAGGAATCTCATGTAGTCAGTCTACTAGCATCCTTGAAATGATGACAGGCTCACTTGCTAGCTTGCATGTCAGGCAAAATCTCAGATCCATCACAGCTCTTGACAGTGTTAATAGTGATGTCCATGCTAAGAGTAACTGCTCTCAAATTTTTGTTAGATATCACATTTATTCATTGTTTAGTAAGATTCTGCTAAGTTTTAGTAAAATTGTTCCTTGATTTGAAATATACAGCATCTTCATGCAATAATTTACACAATAGTGACCAATTGAGTAGTTTCATAGAGAGAAGTTGATAAGTCCATGAGGGAGGCAGAAAGAATGCATATGAACAATTTCGTTTTTTACTAGAGAACAGAAAACTAGCTGTGTCACTCTGACTGCTTAAATTCATAGGATTGAAAGAGACCATTAATCCCAACTAATTTCAGTCACCTGAGAAAAATTGTTTGAATTATTTCTTACAAAGCACAGTAGCAGCTGCTATTGTCTCCATGAGAGAGTCACTTCTTAAGATGATTTTTTAAAAAAAGTCTAGCATGTTGTCAACATAAAGATGAAATGAGAAGAAAATCAGAAAGCTCATTTGATTTGCACTGGGAAGAAAGAAACATTTATTTCAGTGCAAACACAAAGCAGAGAAAATGAATGATTCCTGTGGTTTTAGAATCAAGCGTTTATCCTGTTAGGACCATTGTTAAAAAGAGTGAAGCAGGTTTTAATTCTGAATATGGGAAATTGCTCTCAAAGATTCAGTTTCTCAAAATTGCTGTAAGATACTATTGCTACACCACAATAGGGTACTTTTAAAGATTAGAAATAAAGAGATTGCAGGGTAAATAGCCTCCAAGCTGTGCTGGTTAACATTCAGAGGCAGATTCACTACTGAGTGTATCTCTTATCACAGTTCCTTTGTTGAGACAGTTTCTTTTTGTTCCCAGTAACAGACGGTTGAACTGAACTGAAAAGATGCAGACATTGTGTATTTTAGAATACCCTGACACTGACTTCTAGAACAAGGGATGGAAGGCAGAGAACTGTAGCCCACATAGGGTGAGTGATACAGGGCTGAGCAGCAGGTCAAGAAGCAGACCTGGTGGCCCCTCTGATAACTTTCAATCCACTGCTTTACCTCATGACTTTAAACCGTTTTAACCACAATGTATAATTTTCACAGCATGGATGGCATGCAATATTATTCACAAAACATGATTATATAATAAATGAACTGCCAATGTTTCTGTTATTCTGATGTTTAGAAACTTTTGAATGATTTGGCTTTTTAGCTTAATAGCAATAGATTCTGATGATGTTTACATATTGCATCTGAGTGTTTAAATTTACAACTTAACACTACTTTAAGTTTCTGAATGGAGAGATATGTGATATAAAATAGTAAATTTCAAATTAACTGTCTCTCCTCTTCATTCTCTGTGCTAATCTTTGTACTCTATGGAGCAAATTCTGTGCAGCTCTATTCTTTTTTTTTTTTAGTATTTTTTACCTTTATTTTAATGTAATATATTTAATTGTATGATTATAGTGTTTAATGGGTGGGGGAGGTCATACTGGGGATGGACATCTCTATTGTTTGTTGAAGTTCATAATCAGGAAAACTCAGCAATAACTTGAAAAGTTAGGCATGGTATTCTGCCTTTTGCTTTCTACTGAAAATTACTATTTTGGAAAGAGTCACAAAAAGACTGTATATAAAAATCTATGTAGCTGAAACTTCAAAGCAGCGTAATTTTTAGGGTATTCATGTAGGAATTAGTGTAGCATACTAGATTTTTGTTAAGATTACAACCTTAGTGTAATTCACAATGGCCAAGACATGGAAGAAATCTAAGAGTCTATTGACAGATAAGCGGACAGGGAAAATGTGAATGTGCCATGTGTACATGCAGTGGAGTCATGTTCAGCCTTATAAAAGAAGGAAATCCTGCTATTTGCTAAAACATGGATGAATCCGGAGGATATTATGCCTAGTGAAATAAGCCAGACATAGAGCAGGTATCTCATGAGTCATTGATATGATATCTAAGACAGCAACAGAGTAAAATGTGCATGCCAGGACATGCGGGGAGGGAGAAATGGAAAGTTAGCGCTCAACTGTTATAAAAATTTCAGTTATGCAAGCATAGATGTGAAGATAGGGGATATAAGGATATGTATTGAAAGTTGTTGAAAAACGGGGTGGTGGGAGATAAAGGGGTAAGGGAGAGTAATGGAAGGGTTAAATAGCCCAAAGCAAAGCACACCCACAGTGGGCATGCATTAAGAATCCCTTTGAATGTCAACTAAATATTAATGACAAAAACCAGGATTGTAAAATAGGCACAGTGCATGTGTGGGGGTGCTAATGGGAGGGGGGAGGGTGAAGGAAGGAGAATAAGGTGATGGTATATGGTTGATGGACTTCATATACCTATATAAAACAGAACTAAAAAACCTCTTACAACTACCTTTGGATGGGGTGGGGAGGGAGCTGAGGGGGAGAGAAGATGGGGGAAATGTAAATAATGTGCAATATGAGTCTGATCAGAATTGTCACTTTGAACACCTCCCTGTATAATGAGTATATCCTAATAAAAATTCATAATTAAAATTTTTTTCAGTTATGCCAGTGAGTGAGTCCTAGAGATCTGCTGTACAACACTGGGCTTATTTTCCTTCACAATACTCATTGTGTACAGAAAAGCTTGTTAAGAGGGTGATCTCATGTTGAGTTCCTCCCATAACAATTAAAGATCTGAAATCCCTTGAAATCTCTGGGATTGCACCCATGGGAATGAAAATGCATCAAGGAAATGATCGTGCCTAACACCCATGTGAACTTGCAGGAATATTCCATGCTTTTAATTAAATTACAACCATTCTTTGATATCAATTAATAACAACAGTAGAAAAACAAAAACTCCCTTCATGTGTATGGAAGTGTGACTTTCCGTGTATTTTTGACACTGTCTCATTTAACCCTTTGTAATGGCCTTGCCAGGGCCGGCCAGATAAAAACCCTCATTCAGATTGAAGACTTATGTAACCATTAGTGCTTATACAAGATCCCAGAGTAGTTCTGACTCTGTGAGGAGTACGAGCAGTGTGAGGGAGATGCTGATAGGCGAGATGGTCTTCTGAAGTGGACCATCCCCTTCAAGCTACAGTCCCCAGAATCTATCAAACACTGGTGTAGGTATTGCAATGAGGGCATTTTGCAGGTAATTAAAGTCCCTAATTGGGGAGATTATCCAACTTTAAGTGTGGCTTTCACTTTGTCAGTTGAAATGCTGAAAGTATAATCAGAGGATTTCTTGGTGGAGAAGAAATTCTGCCAGTGGACAGCAGCCTGTCCTCCTGCTGGTCTGCTGCGTGGCTTTCACACTTGTCTCCTGAACTTCTCCCTCACATGGACCATTACTTGCAGTGAGTTTCTCCATATTTCTTTTACTTGACCTGCTTCTCTGCTTGAGCCTTACGGATACATGGGTGTCTACTACTACAGTGGTAGAGATGTCCAACGAAAATTGGAATCACATCAGCACAGGACATGCAAAGCAGTGTTCTGGGAAAGCTGCAGCTGCAATATGACCCTTTCTGTGGCTGGGGTGCTTGTGACCATCAGGAGGCATGGTTTTAAGGCACTCGTAGAGTTGATGGTCTCTGATGTTGAAGGGAGTTCTTTAGGAAGCTTTTGTGTGGAAAGGAAACTATGGTATTTGTTTGACATTGAATCCCCAGGACTCTTCCTGAGTTTTTCATTTCTCTAAGAATGCTCCAGAACTCAGAAGTCTGATTTTGACACAATTTAAGGGCAGCTAATGAGTTTTTCTGAGATGCTGATGTTGGCAATGAACTGGCCACAGGATGCTGGTATTGCAGCTAGCATGTGGTCACTAGGTTGTGCTCTGGACTGAACTGTGCCCCTGCCAAAATTCATGTTGAAACCCAATGTAACTAACTGTATTTAGAGAGAGACCTTTTAGGGATTGATTAAATTTATATCAAGGCATAAGTACAGGGTCCTAATCCTACAGGACTGGTGGCTTTGTGTGAAGAGAGATTATCTATCTATCTATCTATCTATCTATCTATCTATCTATCTATCTATCTATATCTATCATCTATCATCTATCATCATCTATCATCTATCTATTTATGTATCTATATCTACCAGTTTTCTATCTTTTTCTCAACACATACACAACAGAAGAGGCTGATCTCAGCCTTCCAGTTTCTTTGAAAAATATAGATTTCTGTTGCTTGAATTGCCTGATCTCTGGTGCTCTGCTATAATAGTCTAAGGAGACCAAAACAAGGACTCATTTAGCTAAGTATTGGAGCCATTAATTTTAGGGCCAAAGGCCCCTAAAGATTATTTTTATTATTGTCTTTTTCTCAATGAAGAAGAAAAATAGATTTGTCACTAAATAAAGGCAAAACAAATCTAAAGTTATTGACAATACTGGTCACCTGTGAGTAGTCAGTTCAAGACAGATACATTTATTGGACTACTGCACTGTGTTTCAAGAAAGAAAAAGAAACTGATGAATTGGGCTCTATACTCAAAGAATTAAAACTCACTCTCCAAGAAAAATTGAGATAACACCTTTAATTGTCCAATTTGCTCATCCTTTGGGGTTTATTGAAGCTGCAAGTCCAGTCACTACTTACCTGGGCAAAAGGAATGTGAGAGAGCTCTGCACACAGCACCAAATACAGGATGTTTTCTTCAGGTGCTTAAGGATAGACAGTGCTGTATTTTTGCTGAGAGATCTTTCTGAAGCTCTTGGTGGTAGACCTTGCTGTAGTTTGGGCTTCCCTTCTCCCATGCTCTGCCTGGATTCCTTGCATTCAACGGTCAGGTAATATATGTGATGATCTTTGCATTATATTTAATCCTGTACATATTAGTTTTTCATGTTCTGTACCATGGAAGAAGAGATCCCCAAAGTAACAAATCCCCAAACTTTCTGGTCATAAAACAATACCTGTTCACTGCAAATTTGCTCTAAGGCCATGTAGTTAATTCACTAATTTGTTCCTAGAGACTGGGGTCTATTTGTAATGTGTGTGGTCACAGCTTTCATTATTCAGTTCCTACTATTTGGAAGAGGATCACATTGCACAAGAGATATCAAAGGGCCGGTTCTACTGGCAGAGGGAAATGCAGGAGCATCTGCATCATTCGCGTGACCAGCAGCTCAGGTTTGGAAAGGGGCCTGATGAGAACGTAGGCCCTTCGGCTTCAGCAGTACAAATTAGGAGCAATGGAGCCACGAGGAGGACT
Source organism: Castor canadensis (assembly GCF_047511655.1). Classification (NCBI taxonomy): domain Eukaryota; kingdom Metazoa; phylum Chordata; class Mammalia; order Rodentia; family Castoridae; genus Castor; species Castor canadensis. The sequence goes on from NC_133389.1 coordinate 8,697,377, forward strand.
TCTTACTGGATCATGAGGCTGCTTCAACGGTGTTTTAAATATGACTAAGTAGACAATGAATTAAGATGTTTGGTCTGTTTTAACATGGTCAGTAGAAACAACATATTGTGTTCAACTCCTTTTCTCTGAAGTCATAGTAGTTTATTTTGGGAAAATATAATCATGCCCATAGAAATTAGTATTTACAGAAATCCCAGAGGACATAAAATGTGGGATAGAAAATACATAGGATAAGCTTACATCCGCGAGGATTATTTTTCATATAAGTGTATTTAATCAATGAAACCCAAACAATTTTAAAAAAACATTGAAAGCCTCATATTGCACATATTTGTGTGTCTGTTAATCTGTCATCTCTTAGTACCTGTTTAATCTGTATCTATGTAGCAAGATAAGTCTGGACCCTATAAAGTTTAGGTTTGTAGATTGTAATTTTAAAATATCAGACATTTCATACAGTTCAACCAAAATAACATATATATGTACATCTCTATCTACTTATCTATGTACCATCTATCTATCTATGTATCACCTATCTATCTATCTATCATCTCTCTATCTAGTTTTATGAGACTTTCTGTCACCTGGCACTTTGCTTTTATTTAAATGATTTATTCCTGCAGCTAGATTCTAATGTCAAAGCACGACCTTCACATAAATAAAGAATTCCTACACTAAGCATATTAACAGGTGTGTAGACCTTATTGAAGCCCCGGTTAATTGTTTCAACGCAGCTTGTAGCACAGATCTCTATCATATATTATTGCTTCTTATTTTAATTGTTTTCTCTGATGAGTTTCAAATCATGCAAAGAATACGAGCCTGTTTCTCTCCCCTCTTGGGCTCTCACCTATCTGGGTGCAGTTTTCCCTTGGGGCGTCAAGTCTCAGGTGCTGACTCTGGCTGTGCCCTTCCTTTTCCCTCTGCTACCTTTTGTTTTCATTAATCTTAGTTTTGCTTTTCTCCAGTCATCCATCCACCCCCTAACTCAGGGCGCAGCACACCTTTGCTCTGCATCAGGGAGACATCGCATTTCGCCTTTCATTCGTACGGTGTCGGATTTGACTACTGTGACTGCAGAAAACCTATGAATGAAGAATCACCTTCTGCACTTAGCTGTACCTACTCGCCTCCCTGCATCGCATCCTGCCAATCAAACACAGCTCTGGCACGCCCCCTAGAGGGCGGACAGTCATAGACCACAGAACCCATCGCCTATCCCAGCCCAATTTAGGGCCTTTTGCTTTTGCTCTTGTTGCATTACAGACTTCTGATCCGGCTCATCTGGTCTAACCTCCTCTTTTATTTCACTTTTCAGCTGGCTCTGGTTTCTGATTCTGGACTCTGTGTTTTTCCCTCAGTGTTTCTATTCTTACTGATTTTCTCAAGCTCCAAGTCATAGACTTTCTGTGCCTCTCTCCCTGGGGGCTCCCTGGCCCTTCCCTGGCTACCAGAGGCCTCCCCGGCACCAGGCCAGTTGCCAGTCCTCTCCTGCTGGCACCTCTTTACTCCTGGGCTACACCGTCTTGGTTGGAAGGTCACATGTTTGATTAAAGTAGTAATGCATCTTATTTTGCTTTTAGGCTTCAGGATATTTTCATATATAATTACTTCATTTGACTCAAAACAGCATCAAGAAAAAGAGGGTAAGTTTTGTTTCCACTTGGCCGAGTTTGCCCGACTGCTATGATTATTAGGTTCGTGCGAGGCCCGCACAGATGGTCTGATGCCTGGATCACATACATACCAAGTGTCCTTTTTGCCCTGCTTACTGGTACACATGCTTTTCTTAGGTATAGCTCCCATCACTCAACCCCAAGGTGAAGCCCAGTTTGGATTTGCATTAAAATAATTTTTTGAAGTCTTTTAATTTCTACGTAAAGAAAATGCCCATCAATGTTTCCAGAAGGGTTTCTCCCTCCCTTCCATTCCTCCCTCCCTTCCTTCCTTTTTATCTTTGGCATAAACCAATAGGCAGATGTTGGTGAGGAGCTGTGCATCAAAGAACATATGGAGCCTGGCACCAGTGGCTCACACATGTAGTCCTAACTACTTGGGAGGCAGAGGTCAGGAGGGTCATAGATCAAAGTCAGCCCAGGCAAATAGTTTGTGAGACCCTATCTCAAAAATACCCAACACAGAAAAGGGCTGGTGGAGTGGTTCAAGCTGTAGAACACTTGCCTAGGAATCATAGGTCCTGAGTTCAAACTCCAGTACAGAAAAGAAAAGAAGACATCTGGACCTTGCCCTCTGATCCTTGGGAGTAAAAGACAGTAGCCCATTTGCAGTAAGCATCTCAGTCGTTGCCATTGACAATGATCTCCTCTGGTAGGCCTGAAAGGTCTTTGATTTTGCATGGCAGTTTGTTCTTTTGCAAAAATATTCTAAATGTGGTTTGAATTATCATCATAAAAATGGTCTCTGAAGGAGGGGAGACAGCATGGTATTATCTTTATATTCCTTGTAAGTTGGGACACACCTAGTTGGTGGCACACAGTATAGGGTAAAAAAAAGTATCTTGCAATTGAGCTGTGAAACTGAACATAAAGATTGAGGATGAGTACATAGTTTGGAACAAGAGCAGAATTACTTCACAGAAAGAGGCCTCTCTATAACTGCGCTGTCAGTAACTTGTTTTCCTTTTACTCTGCTTTAACCTCGTTATAGTATTATCGCTCAGTGCCATTTTATTAAATATATTTAGTACAGAAATATATTTTCATCTGTGACCTGATTTCTCTTTGTGAAAGTATGTTACAGGAAGATAGAAATTGTGTATCACACAGAAGATGTTGAATAAACATTTATTATATAGTATAGTCAAGCACACTTAAAAGAAGAGTATTAGGAAAGTTAGCATATCTACTGGTCAGGAACTCAGTTTTTGCCACTCACCACACTGGAGAAAACGGGCCCCTGTTTGTGATTCAAACTTGCATCAGAATCATCCAAAGGTTTGTTAAATGCAGTCTCCTGGGTTCCCTTCTTGGAGTTTCTGGGGTTGGGGTCAAGGACTTGCATTTCTCACAAGTTCCCTGGTATTACTGATGTTACTAATTTTAGAACTACAATTTTAGAACTACTGGCCTAGAAATTTCTAAATCCCTGTAAACTTTAATGGTTTGTGAAAGAGAACAACAGATAGTAGTCACTATCTATATACTGCTAATGAAACTGTGCGTCTTGGCACATTTGATAATGAACTCAAGGACAGAATGTGCTTGTAAAATATCCACCAGCACTTTTGACCAGGTCTGCATAAAACTTTATGTGGATTTAATATTGATCTTATTTTCTATTTGAATACATGACTTGATTGAATAGTGTTTACATTTTAGAAATTTTCAGAGATACACAGTAGTCTGATTCCTGAATAAACTTGTCATTTAATATAATGCTTTTATATAACCAGCTCAGTGGTATAAGTCTCTGATTCCCTAGCTTGCCTTATAAAATATTGATCCTTAAGGCTGATGATAGGGGGGCTATCATGATTGATAAATGCAATTTATACCATAATTCTGAATCTCATAAAATTAAAACAAAATGCACTCATTTGATTAATACAGCTTGTTCGTAGTCAGGGAAGCATCTGCAAAATTTATGTTTCTTACCTACTATTCTTCTGAGTTCACATGGTTTGAAGGAAATAATCCAATTTTCCTGCTTAATAAATATGGGGTAAGCTCATTAATTACACTGAAATTAATGTGGCATTTAGTGTAGACACTGCAGAGTACATTTGCATGGAGTGTTTGACCTTTTACATTATTAAAAGTTAGATCGGGCCAACATTTAAGACACAAAATAGAAATACTGTGCTCCCTCATAATTTTTATATTTTATTTAGCTTCCTTCCAAAGAATTTCATGGCAGCAACATAAATAAATAAAACTAATTTTATAAACTGTGTGAATACCATTAATGACATAACTTAATTGTAAATAGAACAAGTAATTCTCTTTAGCTAGAGCTTTATTAGTCTGGAAGACTAAAAAGATCCCAGATAAGGAAGATATTTATAAATAGGTACAATAAAAATTTCAGCTTAAAACCTTGAAGTAGACCCAGGAAATGTTGCATAAAAAGTGAGCAGTAAAGCATAAAGCCTATTTTTTTTCTTTTAAGTACATATACATATGCATGAAGTTTCAAAAACCAAATAATAGATAATTAAGATAAAATGATAGATTTTTTTCCCTTAATAATAAAATGAAAAAGTTGTTTGCGAGGACAGATGATTATTTTCTTATGGCTTATTCAGATATTTGTACCCCAAGAATTTTAGTTAAGCTCGCAGAGCTGTAAGGAAAGTTTCAAAAACATCTGTCTTGTTATTTAACTGACTGCTCTCAAACACTACCATACATATGTTTTCTATTGCATCAGGAATTATTTGGGAGAAGACCTATTGGGAAGCAGTATGGTCTGTTTGACTTTTTGCCTGTGTGCACCCCTCATGCACACTTTTACAGTTTTATGTAATGAAAAACATTGACTTGCAGGAATGGGTTCAATCAAAATGGTGGCACAACCCAGTGTGCATGTGGCATGGATTATTTCATCAATATCCCTATGCCTTGGATCATTACTTGTCATTGCTCACTTCTCTCATGACACTTCTCTATGGCTGTCAAGAGCACCTGCATACCTTGTCCTTCCCACCCTCAAGGACATAACAGGGAAATATAACCACCCATATAAGCACACCTGAACTTTCATCCCTGGGATGGAAATATTTTCTTCAGTGATGAGTTTAATTTCTCCACAGTGTGGCGTCCTCCATTAGATTACAGCAGGAATTTGTCCCTTTATGTGCACTGCCATTCCTGACTTTCCCATGGCGTTTAGTCACAATAATCATTAGTGTGTGGGTTGCAAAGCTTTCCTTTGTGAGCCTCTATTTCGGCAGTGACATTATATTAAACACAGCTTGCTCACAAGAGCTGTCCCTGCTTCCACAGTACAAGGATCCACCTTCCTTTCAGAGCAGAAATTATTTAAACTCTTCCCCTGCTGCTAAACTCCATTCTTTATTTTTATCTGACTCTGTGCATACTCCCTTTGGTAGTTTCCACTCACCAAAGTCAAAGTCAGAGAAAATTTGACTCTCACAAAACATTAGTACCCATTGGCAGTCTGTCAATATCTGAGCCTGTAAAGTAAACATGTATGTTAGTAAGGGAATCTTTGATTTAAAGTTCTTTTGAGGTGCTGTAGGGTGAACCCAGAGCCTGTGCATGCTAGGCAAGTGCTCCGTCACAAAGCGATAACCCCAGCTTGCTTTAAGATTTTCTGATGAAAATCTTTAGTTGGAGTATGTTCTGGTTGGTTCCTAAATCTCACTCTCTATGGCATTATTTTGATTATAGATTAAACATAGAAATAGCAACAAAAATCCTTTCCCAGAGAGTTCATGCAAGAATGTATAAGCATAGATAAATAACAATTTTGTGATTGCATGCTACTTTTATTGCAGTGTACATACTTACACAATTGCTATGTGTAACAATTTTCATAGTATCTATTTTAAAAGTGTTTTTAATTAAAATCAGAACTAAAAGAAATAACTGATAGTAACTTATGTATATATTTTATTATTACAGGTTATGAAAGCTCTACCATCATATAAGTAAACTGAAGAATTTAGCCATTTGTTAATTAAACTGAAATGTTCTACACCTCAGTGATACAAAATTTACCTCATTGATCTGAACAATTGGCTTGCTTAGAAATTATAAGGCTGCATGAGGATAATGTGTGACAAAATTAGAAGTCTTGTTCGTTCATTGTCTCTATGAAAACGCTTTCTGAATGAGACCTATCAAGTCATATGAACAGATACCTCTATTCATAAAGCTAAAATAACAGGAAAACACACTCTCCCCCAGGTCATATTTCTCTTCAGATTGTTCTTTTCTAGGAATCCACCACACCAGAAAAAACAACCTTCAAAAATCTGTTCAGGAAAAAACAATCCTTTTCCTGAAATTGCTTTATTGAATTATCTCTGTTTTCATTTGGCTGGGTGATTTTTTTGCTTTATATGTAATGCAAAGCCATATGAATTAGAGAAATAGATAAGAGTTTCAGAAAATTTAAACAAAAATGCCTTTCTACGTCTTCCCTAAAACTTTTCTGTCCTCTGTTTCTTCTACAGTGTTTCTGTTATAGATTCTTGGCTACTCACTAAAATCTTCCTGGGGAATTTCCTTCATTAGATTATAAAGAGTGGGCAGATTCTATAATGTCATGAGTCACCTTATTTTTCTGCCTGCCACATTTTTATTTAGTTCTATTGCATTTGATATATTATCCTCCTACTGCTGGTCATTTTACATTTTATTCATGGGGAATTTTCTCAATGTTGTATGAAATGCATTTTTATTTATCTTTTATTTACTAAGCAATTGTTGAGAAACCATTATCAAATATCCATGGTTTTGCTCATACTTATGATACTAACAAGGGAGCAGTTTATAAAATCATTACTATAGCTATCAAGCTTACATGGAACTCTTTAGAAATTTTAATTTGGCAGTGTATCCTTTTAGTTTCAACAATTATGTAATGATGTAGTAAAATGTGGCTAGATGTATTGGGGAAGGAGAAGACTTTATAATTGGATAAGTCAATACAAAACTATTACAGCTAACAAAATGAAACCAACCAAACTCTTAGTAATGGACTTTCAATCTCTTTCACAGATTTCTTTTGATAACTACTGATTATCATGTCTTCCTTCCACGATGTTATTAATAACAGGAACTTTAAAAGATAGCTCTTGGATGCATTTCTACTTTCATTGGTTTAAATTTTTATAGGGAAAATATTCTTTTTAAAATTTTTATTTTAATATAATTTTTATTAGGGATTTAAGAAAAGGTTTACCTTCATAATAGATATTCATTTGTCGTGGGCCCTCTTCACAGGCGAGAAAGGGCACAGTTCCTGAAGAAATGACAATTACAGAATTAGACATGTATCTGTATGAAGCATAGTGTCTAATTATGGTCAGACCATGGTCAGGCATGAGGTGGGGAAGAGGTCCTCAGAGTTAGAGTATCACAGAAGGCCTCCTACAGAAGAGGGTGGCTTTAAGAGGAGTTCTGTCATATGTATTTCCCCTCCTTTCTTCTCTGATGTTATTTACAATATATGTTTACTAGAGACAGTAAGCCCTACTTTTACTGACTTAAAATTCTATGAAAACAGACATAGAGCAAGATGGCAGAGGAGTAGATGCTTTCTCTTTTGGACCCATGAATAAGAGTCTGGATAACACAGAAGATAGTATATACAGAAGAGCAAAAAGAGAGGAAGACCATGCTACAAAGGAGGATAGGGCAGTTGAAAAAAGGTGACAGAGTAAATTAAGAAACAGTTTGCAGCCCCAGTCCCAGCTCTCTTGTTGTGGAGGGGAATGCCAAACCCTCTACCTCAAGGTGAGCCAGGTGGCAGTCCTAGCAAATCTAAACCTCCTGCAAACCCAAACCACAGTTTGGGAATTTGACTGGATAGTGACTTCTACAACACAACTGGCCAGCATCAGACAAGACAACCTTTCATTCACCATAACTCAGAAAGCTGTGGCAGGGTGTCATCTTGGGAGAGGGCCTCCTGATTGAGACTGAGGTTCTTAGAGGGTCTTGAAAACAAGGAATAAACACAGCTCAGACCATGTTAAGACATCTGTCTGCAGTGTGTGAGAGGGGATGACCATGAGAGGCTCATGAGAGAAAAAGGCCTTGACTTGGAGCAAGCTGAGAAGTTAAACGGAACTGGGGAAGGGAAAGGCACAGTATTGGTGGCCCTGCCTAACTGCTTATGGAAAATTTCCAAAGGAAAACATCTAGCCTTCACTGGGAAAGAGCTCAGATTTCTAAGCAGCTTGCAGGCAGGTAAACTTTGAGACTGAGCAATTGAGGGCATTTGAAAAACATTGCACAAAGAGTTCTGGGACTTCTAACCACTGTGTCTATATGGGAGTCTGAGTCTGCTACAAGAGATTGAGGTAGAGAGGGAGAGGTTCTGATTGTGCCAGTCTGAGGGTTCCTGTGAGGAACCTGGGAAACAGCAACAGGCCCAGACTTTGGTGGCTCCACCCAATCCTACCACAGCAGCTCCATTGAGTAAGGTCAATTTTAAAAACAAAGCACCAAGTCCCCACTGACTGAGAGCTCAAGTTAGAACAGGGTCTAGGTCATAAATCGCAACAACTAAAAAAAAGAATCAAAGTAATCCCTTGTATTCTAACAGACCATGATGGAATAGAAGTAGAAGTGAATGATACAGGAAACCACAAAAGCCATGCGAATTCATAAAGATTGAACTATACACTTTTGAATGATTAATGAGTGATCATTGAAGAAATTAGGACATTCATACATTCATATGAAAATGAGAACACAACTTATAACACCTGCAGGACACAGCAAAGGCAGGCTTAAAGGGAAGTTTGGAGCTGTGAGTACCCACATCAGAACATTAGAGAGATCTCTAATACACAGTCTGAAGATGTACCTCAAACTCTTAGAAAAATAAGAACAAGCCAATCCCCAAAGTAGCAGATAGAAAAAAATTATAAAAATTAGGGCAGAAATCAATGAATTTGAGACCAAAAGAATGGTAACACAAATCAATGAAACAAAAAGTTGGTTCTTTGAAAAAATAAAGACTAATAAACCTTTAGCCAGATTAACCAAAAGAAGAAAGGAAAAGACCCAAATTAATAAAATCAGAGATCAAAAAGGAGACTATTACAAGAGACACCAATGAAATATAAAAGACTACGCAGCAATATTTTGAAACCCTATACTCAACCAAATGGAAAATCAAGAAGTCTATAAATTTCTTGACACATATGACCCACAAAAAGTGGTCCAAGAGGACATAAACAACTTAAGCAGATCTATAAAAAGTAATGAGATTGAGACAGTTATATAGAACTTCCCAACAAAAGGAAGGCCAGGTCTGGATGAACAGAATTCTACCAGAATTTTAAAGAAGAACTAACCTCAGTGCTCCTCAAACTATTCTATAAAATACAAGAGGAAATGATTCTACCAAACTCATTCTATAAAGCCAGTATTATCTTAAAAACAAAACCAGGTACAGAGGTATCAACAACAGAAAGTTATAGACTATTATCTCTTATGAATATAAATGCAAAAATCCTTAATAAAAAACTTGCTAACAGAATCCAACAACACATTAAAAAAGTCACACACCATGGTCAAGTAGATTTCATTCCAGGGATGAAGGATGGTACAACATACCCAAATCTATAAACATAATATAACGCATAAACAGAATCAAGGACAAAAAGCACATCAGCATGTCAATAGATACAGAAAAAGGCTTTGACAAAATTCAACATCCTTTCATGACAAAAGCTCTGAAGAAACTAGGAAAGAGTGAATATCCCTCAACTTTATAAAGGCTGTATATATACCAATACCAGCATCATGCCAAATGGGGAAAAACTGATGCCATTTCCTCTAAATCAAGAATGAGATGAAGGTGTCTACTCTTCTCACTCTTATTGAATATGGTACTGGGATTCTTAGCAGTAAGACGGGGAAAAAAGTAAGAGGAATTCAAATGAGGAAGGAATAATTTCAAATTATTCTTATTTACAGATGATATGATCTTAACCTAAAAGATGAAAAAAAAAACTGCACAAAAAAAATTCTTAAATCTCATAAACAACCAAAGTAGCATGATACAAAATCAATATTCAAAAATCAGTAGCATTTCTACATACAAACAATGAACATTCTGAAAAAGAAATTAGGAAAATAATGCCATTCACAATAGCATCAAAAAATTAAAATGACTAGGAATGAATTTAAGGAAGGGAGTACAAAGCCTATACAATGAAAACTATAAATGACTGAAGAAAGAAATCGGTGAAGATATTAGAAGATGGAAGGACAGCCATGCTTATGGATTGGCAGAATCAGTATTGTAAGAGAAGGGGATCAGGAACCAGTGTAAAGATCAGTTAGAGATGAATCAACTTGGGTTGTAACACATTTTTACATGGAAGCAATGCTAGGAATCTCTCTGTATAGCTATCCTTAACTCAACTAGCAAAAAACACTTTGTCTTCCTTATTATGCTTGTGTCTTCTCTTTAACAAAATTAACAAAATTCTGCCTGGAAGTGAGGGGGGCAGTGGGGAGAAATAACACAATGTATTCACATGTGAATAAATGAATTAAAAAATGGCTATACTACCAAAAGAAATCTTTGTGTTCAATGCAGTCCTCATCAAAACTCCAACTCTTCATGGAGACAGAAAACTCAGTCCTAAAGTTCATATGGAAGCACAAAAGACTTCAAGTAGCCAAAGCAATCCTGAGACAAAGGAGCAATGGTGGAAGTTCCATAATACCTGACTTTAAACTATTTTACAAAGCCATATCAATAAAAAACAGCGTCATACTGGCACAAAAACTGACATGAAGACCAATGGAACTTAATAGAAGACTGACACAAAGCCACACAGTTACAGCCTTGATTTTCCACAAAAGAGCCCAAAACATGCATAGGAGAAAAGATAACCTCTTCAACAAATGGTGCTGGATAAACTGAATATTCACCTGTAGAAGACTGATACTAGATCCGAGTCTCATCTTGTACTGGTGTCAATTCAAAGTGGACCAAAGATCTAAGTATAAGATCTGAAACCATGAAACTATGATAGGACACAATAGGGAATATTTAGGAATACATAGGAATAGAAAATAACTTTATGAATAGAACTCTAATAGTTCAGCAATTAAGAGAATAAATTGGCAAATGGAACTGCATCAAATTAAAAAGTTTCTGCTTAGCCAAGGAAACAGTTACCAGACTGAAGAGACAGTCTATAGAATGGAAGAAAATCTTTGCCAGCTGTATATCTGACAAGAATATGCAGGAAGCTAAAAAGCTAATCCCTAAGAGTATCAACAACCCAGTGACTATGTGAGCAAATGAACTGAACAGATAATTCTCAAAAGAAGAAGTAGAATGGACAACGAAAAAATGAAGAAAAGCTCAACATTCTTGGCCATAAAGAAAATGCAAATGAAAACGATAATTGAGATTTCACCTCACCCCAATCAGAATGGCCATCGTCAATAACACAACAACAAATGCTGATGTGAATGCAGGGGGAAAAGAACACTTCTACACTGTTGGTGGGAATGTAAATTAGTGCAACTGGAGGTTCCTCAAAAAACACCGAAAATAGACTTAACATGTGATTCAGTGATCCCACTCTTGGGCATACACCCAAAGGAATATAAGCCAGGATACAACAGAGCCACTTCTGCAGCCATGTTTATTGAGTTTATTTTAGCTCTATTCACGAGAGAGAGACAGAGAGAGAGAGAGAGACAATGTGATTGTAATAGTGGGTCTGTCTGAGGGGACTACAGGAGGCAGGACAGGAAAAGAGAATGATAGAGAGTGAATAATATTGAAACACATTGCATCTGTGTATGCAGATAGTACAATGAAATGCATTGAAAGCTGTTGAATAGGATGATCAGGGAAATAGACAAAGAGTAACTAACAGAGGGGGTTAATCTGATTAAAGTATGATATATACATGTGTGAAATACCAAAGTGAAATCCCCCTGATCAATATACACTTAAAATAATAAAGGACAGGAAGCAAGAAAAACAGGTCCTGTCCAGGGATGAAGTATCAGCGGGAAAGGCGAAGACAAACAGTGAGGATGAAGGAAGGTGACTAAGATGGATATACTTTGTATTCATGTATGAAAATAGAGCAATGAAACCTGTTGAAATTGTTCTAAGATGGAGGGGAGGGGGGAATGAGGGAGAACAATGGAGGGAGTGACTCTAATTAAGATATTTTCTAAGCACATATATAAATGTCAGAATAACTCCTCCTAATATATGCTGATAAATTTAAAAACTCTATAACAGCAATCTGATTTAGGTAGGGGAAAGGAGACTGGATGACTTTGCTTGGACAAGGGGAGATACCTGTAGGATGGTTTTCATCTGAGGAAGAATGACTTTCTGCAATAGAAAGATTGGTATGATTGAGGCTGGCAGGCCTGGAGTAATTGGGAGGGAGGTGGTTTTGAGAAAATGCAGTGGAGAGTGTAAAGTACCTCAGCATTCCTGGAGAGCAGTTTAGAATTCAACCCAAGGACCACTGTGAGCTACAGGCTGGGGCTATAGCAAACAGCTCTACCAAGACTGCAGAGGATGGAGGACCAATGGTAGTAGGCTATAGGGGAGGGAACTGGTGTTAGGGCAACTAGTTATGTGCCTATTTTAACAGTTCATGTAATCTGCAGATATTTGGAGGCCTTGAAATTACCATTTAAAACTTAGTGAACCATATTCATTGCAGTTTTTGTGTTTAATGGCAACTAAACCAAATCAAACCAACCACCCCAAATCAGGAAACATCCTAAATACCTGACAATGGGCATTGATTAAATCAAGACATGCTGATTAGAACACCATACAACAATTATAGATGATGTATCAGGGCCTTAATGATTAGTGATGTTGCAGGAAAAATTGCTAAAGCAAAGTCTGATTAAAAAGTACAGTGGACCCAGTGGTTATATGGCTCCACGGAGATTGCTATTGAGGAAAACCCATGCATGCTCAGGATACATGGAGCTCAGTGCTGCACTATGGGTGCTGGATTCATTCTCCCGTAATGTTACCCAAGTTCCTCCAAAGAGACACACTGCCCTTCAACAAATCTTAAATTTTCACTTTAATTAAGCACATTCACTTTTACCTTGCTTTTTGAGCAACATTTGCTTTTTGGTGGGGGCATATTTTCACAAAATTAAAGTGAGGGAAATACTCAGCAGAGCACCCAGTGATTTAAACACAGCTGACAATAACCCAAGACTGACTGAGCTTCTCTACATCAACCGAGCTGCAGTGCAGAGATTCAAAATTTTTGTTTTCGAATTAATTTTTGACTGCACTTTGTCAAAATTATATATAATAAATCTGCAAATAAAGCAAGCTCATTGTAGTATTAAAGACATGGGTCAATGATTAATAAATAAATAAGCAAATAAATAGAACTAAATATGAAGTCTGGGCATATGTTTATACCAAAATTCTAGCAAAATTATCTCTGCAAACAGATTTAAAAGTAAAGTTTTCATTTTCTACTTTGTGTTCTCTTCCCTCCCAAATTTTCTTCACTAGCCATGCACAGTTTTAATCATAGGTGTATGTAACTAAAAATAAATTTAAAATAGTAAGTTGATTAACTGGAAAATTTATAATATTCATGTCACCCAAAAGATATACCAATTACAGCTCATTGCTTAGACAAGTGTCATATTCCTCTTTTCCTTGTGATAAGAATGTGATGAAATCTTTTGATCCCTCAGGATTCTCTGTCAGCTAAGGAGATAAACAATGAGAATAGCTCATTGTAGTAATTCCCTTCTTTGCCAGTCACTTTTCCAGCTCCCTCAACAGTCAGAAAAGTCCATATGTCAAAATCCTGGTGCATGAAATGGAAAGAAAAGTCTATCGCATAAATCCTGCAAAGATTTCCTTCATAGAGTACAACTTAAATGAACCTAATAGTGCTCCTGTTCTTGTTTGGAAAATGAATGTAATGAATGCCTGGAACCATGTTGTGAGCATTGGCTGACAAGCAGGAAGATGGAGAGAAAACAGACTAAGAATGGTAAGGTAGACGCAGAGACTTTGGATCCTCAGCATTGCTGAGCAGCTGAACCAGTAGGAGTAGTCAACTGGTTAGGCCTTTTTGGTGAGGACCAAAACCAAAACATAAAAAAGCAAATTCCTGTTGGTGCAAGCCACTGCTCATTGTCTTTTATATTTAGTTGTAGCCAAAGGGGGATAAAAACAAGAAAAAAAATCCTCAGTATTAAACAAGGTCCACTAACAAGATGAGTTGGTGTGATTCTAAGGACCATTTTCTTTGGGTTCCATAAGAACTTTGCTTATACATCCTTTCAGAAAATGTGTTTGAGAAGAGAGGATGCCTTTAAACAACTTTCTAGTTATAGTTCTGCATTCTATTTTCTGATAATGGTTCCTAAGGGGATATTTTCCTTGAGATCAAACATACTTGAGGGTTAGCTTTTTTCCCAGGGAAAAAAGGGCAGGAAGTGGCTTCTATCTGTCTAGTACTGGGTGCAGAAGAAGTCAAATCACCACAGCCACAGCTGGGCCCTTGGGCTCTAGGCTGTCCCCTGGGCACTGCCAGCCTGGTGGGGCTCGGCTTTGCCTCCAGTCTTCATGTCAAGCTAGCCTGCTGCCCCCTCCCAGGCTTCAACTACAAGGAATACTGAAAAATACTTGTTTTAAAAACAAAGGTAAAACTTAAGTAGCCTTTTGCAAGCTATGAATAAATACTTATCTTTGATAGTTTCTTGAAAATTAAAAAATTCCCCATTCTGTAAGAGCTACAAAGCCATTTTTAACAAGAGCTAGCCCTAGCAGAAAAATGATCCCAAACTGCAGTATTCTCTATGGATTATCCCAACATCAGTAATGGAGAAGTCAGAGATGAGGGAGTATTTCTGGATATCTGAATCTCTGTACAAATTTTGTATTGCTGCTCTAATAAGTCAATAGAAGCTCAACATCTTAAGACAACACAAATTTGTTCTCATGACATCCTGGAAGGCAGAATCTGAAATGAGTTTCATGGAAAGAAAAAATCAAGGTGTCAGCAGGGCAGTGTGCCCTCTAGGGCACACAGATTATCCTCAGTTTTTGGCTTTTGGCCCTGCACCACTTGGCCTTTCCTCCCCATTCTTCTGTCACATCACCTTCTTCCTCCTTTGGAGTCAAATTCCCTTCTGCCTTCTTACAAGGCTACTTGTGAATATATCTAGGGCCCATGAGGATAATCACAGGTTAGTGTGCTTATCTCAGTGTCCTTCACTTAGTCATGTCTGCAAAGTCCCTTTTGCCATGCACGGTAACATACATAAGGTCTAGAGATCAGGATGGAATTTCTTTGGGAGCAGATATTCAGCCAACCACAATAGCTTTAGGAATTAAAAAAAAATAATTTCCATACATATTGAATCCATGTTGTGTTGAAAACAGGGAAAAAGTGAATATTTAGAAGAATAAACACTAACTCACTTGTTACAGTTTGAATTTTAAAAGGCCCCTGAAGGTTCGTGTGTTAAATAAAAGCTTGGTTGACAGCTGGGCTTCTGAGAAGTGATTGGATCATGAGGGCTTTGACATCATTAGGGAATTAACCCACTGATGGATGCATAATTTGATTATGTTATTGGAAGGTGCTGGAAACTAAGAGGTAGGGCCTAGCTGGAGAAAGTAGGTCACTGGGGGTGTGCCCTGGCAGAATATATCTTGTCCCTGCTCCCCCACCCCTTCTCTTTGCTGCTTCTTTTTATTTTTAATTTTGCAGCTCTGGGGGTTGAATTCTGGGCCTACACCTTGAACCACCCACCAGCCCTTTTTTGTAATGGGTATTTTTCAAGATAGAGTTTCAAGAACTATTTGCCCAGGGCTGACTTGGAATTTCGATGCTCCTGATCTCTGCTTCCTGCGTGTCTAGGATTACAGGCATAAGCCACCAGCACCTGGCTTCTCTTTGCTTCTTGCCACCACGAAGTAAGCAGCTTTTCTTTGCTATGCCTCTACACCTTGATTTACTGCCTCATCACAGGTTCTGAAGTGACCATAGATTGAAACTTGTGAAACCTTGAGTCAATAAACCTTCCCTTCATTAACTTGATTTTCTCACCTATTTTGTCACAGTGATGGAAGGCTAACCCATCATTTAATACTTGTACAGTTACCCAGTAAGTACTAATTTATTCTTATTTGACAGATGGAGATGCCATAGCACAGAGAAGTTAAATGCTTTCCGTGAGATCATAATGCATGTACATTGGCCGAGCAGTTATTTGGTCATTAGCGGAGGACCCTAGTCAATCTTTACACCACATGCCACCTTTGGCCTGGGGACTCCAGTTTCATGGAGTCTCTCTATGTTTCTCTTGTTCCAATGTCTAGAGTGCTTTCCAACCCAAAGATATGAATATATTTTGCTTGATGAGAAAAACTCCAATGGGGTTTGTTGAGTTGACAAAATCATTAAGACAAACATTTCAAAATTTATTTCTCATGTTCCCTAGAGTGTAGTGTAGAAGAAAAAAATCACAAATTTCTTGAAGAAAAATTCCAATGAAGAGTTACACTATTGGTTCCATGGTTCATGAGCCTTTGGACTTTAAGCAATACTGCCAGCCTCCTTAATTCTCCAGCTTTTCCATGTCCTATTGTGGACAATCTCTGCCTCCAAGTGAGCCACTTCTAATATGTGTGTGTCTTAACATTTCTGTCTATATGAGAACCTCTACTAAAACAATGGTAGTGATATTTCTAAACCATTCAGAATATCTAAGGACTCTGAGGTTGATTCAGAGCTAGGTAAATGGCATGTTATATGAACCACTGCTAAATAAGGTGCCTCAGAGTTTTTGAGAGGTCACTTTTATAAACTTACAAAGAAAAAGAAGTATCATTTTAAACTGTGATAGAACCAAAATAGAAAATGTCTGGAGCAAATATTCACATGAATCTTTTTTTTCCAAAATGATCAAATCTGAGAAAATAAAGTGACAATGTGTTTTTTTGCATTAACATAAGCCTATTAGACATACATACAGATAAAGTTCATTGGATGAATCCTGTGTAATAATTGTACTTAATATCTTTCCCAGAAACATAATGGGTAATTTCTGAAGCATAAGTGACTTCTGAAAAGAGGAACTAAACAGAAACAAAATACATGTAGACTGATTTAGCTTCTTTGTTACAAGCAACTTGGAAATATAACCAGGAAAAGCAGAAATTAATTATAATATAAAAATATATTTTAAATCTCATTAAGAAGCCACTTATTAAGTAGAGTATCTAAAAGAAGATGCTGAAGTACTTTGAAATTGAGGAGATCCATAGATTAATGGTTTTAGATTTCTTTTACTGTTTCAATGCAATAGGAAAGGAAGCCAAATTGAATGGTACCTATTTTTGTGTCATTTATAGAGCATACCAAAAAAACCCCTCTAAAATAGTAAAAAATAACTCCAAAAAAGATAAGTTGAAGTGCAAATGTTTCTTTCCCGCTGATTTCAATTTGTTGCTTTAAAATTGTATTTGTTGGGAACCGATTTCCCACCTCTTGAAAGACAGCTCTTATAATTACTTTTATTTGCTTTTACATTAAAGTCAAATGGCTTGGAGAGTCAAGTTGTGCAGTTACACTTAGAGGGTTTCTCAGCTGATGGGATTGAGACTGGAGCCACTGAAGTGTGAGAGAACTCTAATAGGATGGCGTGGTCATAGAAGGACCTAGAGATGACTACTCCCCAGGCGAGAGGTGCAACTCAGTGTTTTTAGACAGTATCTTCCCCAAATATGAAGCAGCCCTCCTACTCCAGACATGGATTTTGCATGTTAACTCCATTGTATTTACACCCCAGGCCAAAGGTTGTTAAAAGAAGTTTTACTTGTAGTATTTACTGACTTGCTAATGGATGCGGTCATGAAAATATAGGCAATATTCAAACAACCACGAAGAACAGGTGCTTTTTTTCTTTCCATATGGAGAAACACTTGATTATTTTTTCCCAACAATGGATAATTTCAAATGATAGGTACTTTTCATAGTCCATCTGTTGCATTTTGGGTCATTGTCAAGTCAGTGATTTTGCTTACTGACAAACTGAGGTTAGGTGTTGTGAAATTTAAGATATTTAATCTGAGTTCTCACTTAGCTTTAAGCATATTGCTATTGATAGCAAACTTCTTCAAAAATAAGAATTTTACAGGGTATGGAAAAATAATTTAAAAGACATTTAAAATGTCAAGTGAAAAATTACTTCCTTTTGGCTCATGACTCCAATTTCTTTTCTTTTGGTCAATATGTTAATAATAGTACCAGTTGGGAAATGTATTAGGCCAATATATTGGTAATATCTGGGAAAAGAAAACAGAAAACAAAATCTTTTCTCATTAAATCTGGTAAGATTAACTTCTGGAATTTTAAATTTTCACAGAGATTTGAAAACATTCTAATGTGAAAATCTTATAAAATGAATATGCTAATATTCAAGTTTTTAAAAAAAAGTAATTTTTAAAGTGGCTACACTGCTGTGTATGGAATACTACACTATACGACAGTGTAAATATTGTATTTTAAAATAAAACATAGATACAGAAAGCTGCACAGAAATATAGTTTAATTAATTATTTTAACCTTGATAACCCTTATAGTCTTCTCACTTTCTTATGTATGACTCATGATAATAACAGAATTTTTTCCTCCCTCCCAGCAGCTCATCCTTACACAGCATTCTCCTTTCTTAAGTAACAACAGCCGTGACTCATGCTGACATAACATCTTCACATTTTTCTATTGTTTTACCACCCCAGGGTGTATCCCTACACCCATTTATCTGCATTGCAAGTCTCTGAATCTATAGGTTTCCTTTTTCATCCTTTAATTACATTATCATGTATCTGTCTGGGATCATGGCTGACTTGCAGAGTTATCTCCAGGCTGGATTTGCTGCTGCACATTCAGGGTGCGGTTCAGTGGAACATTCTGCTCCCTTCTTTGCTTCCTGAAAATTGTCAGCTGGTGCAGAGTCTTGGTTAGATTCAAGTTTGAACCTTCACCAAGACTACAGGTAGTTTTAGGTGCTTTCTTTCATGGGACAGATAATGTCTAGTTTTTGTTCTTTTTCTTTGGTGTTAATAGCTGTTAACTCCATTAATTTGTTGCATTAAAATGATAATATTTTATTTTCATCTTTTCATTTATTACCTCAAATATATTTATAGGAAATGCTTCTCCTCAGCAACCATTTGGTTCCCTTTAGCACAGCTCATACAGGAAAAATATAGGATGATTAATTTGTCCAGTTATCAATAAATAAATAGTTTCCATCACCTTCTGAGGATGATCAATTTTTGAAAATATAATTATGAACTCCTTGGTTTAAATGCATTTTATGGGTCTTAATTCATTATAGTTTCATTATAGTTCTATCTTTATTAGATCTTAAACTGATCAATATTTAGCCGATGGGTGACTTCCAATTAGTCCTTTAACATGGCTCTAATAATTTTTGATAATTTCCTTGTCGTATCTGCAAGATGTTCCAAGTTCTGTCACTAATTTTGAAATATTTCTGATCCTAATTTAAATTATTCCTTCATGCCTAGCATTATTTTACTCATTTTGAAGTAGAAGGCTAAAGTTTTACTTTTTTTTTTTTTTTTTTGTGGTACTGGGCTTGAACTCAGGGCCTACACTTTGAGACACTCCACCAACCCTTTTTGGTGAAGGTTTTCTTTTTTGAGATAGGGTCTTGTGAACTATTTGCCCTAGCTGGCTTTGAACTGTGATCCTCCTGATCTCTGCCTCCTGAGTAGCTAAGATTATAGGTGCGAACCACTGGTGCCTGCAATTTTACTTTTATTTATTTATTTATTTTCTTTTATTTTTCATATGTGCATACAAGGCTTGGGTCATTTCTCCCCCCTGCCCCCACCCCCTCCCTTACCACCCACTCCGCTCCCTCCCTCTCCCCTCTACCCTCTCAACACCCAGCAGAAACTATTTTGCCCTTATTTCTAATTTTGTTGTAGAGAGAGTAAGCAATAATAGGAAGGAACAAGGGTTTTTGCTGGTTGAGATAAGGATAGCCAAACAGGGAGTTGACTCACATTGATTTCCTGTGCGTGTGTGTTACCTTCTAGGTTAATTCTTTTTGATCTAACCTTTTCTCTAGTTCCTGGTCCTCTTTTCCTATTGGCCTCAGTTGCTTGCAATTTTACTTTTAATAGTGATTTTAAGGACTTTCTGTTTGATACTTTTCTATTGTTTATTTTTGTGTTAATTTAGTTTCTGAAATTATATAAGGAGCTTCAGAACAGCTTCATAACTTTATAGAGATCACTGCTAAGCTGTTTCAATGTAAGGTTAAAATATTTAGTGGCTTGATTTCTAAGGATTCCTGGTTCAACATTTTTCCTTTGGGTACATTCCATACTTTTCAAATATTTTCTGGCAATTTCCAATAAAATCTCCTACAGAAATGCAATGATCCTACAACCTGGTTTTAGCAGTACCAACCAGAAAACATTAAGTGTCATTTAAGAAGAGAAAGAAATGCTATAGTAATTCAAAAGAGGACAAAATTACATTCTGTTACGGAAGCTAGTGATAGAGGAAGAAATAATAGTTTCTTAAATTTATTCTGTATATTCTTTAAAACTTATACTCTTTCCCCCACAGCCTTAACAAAATAGAAAATCCCTGCTTTATTTTGTTTCTATTCTTTCTTCATGTATAAGAGTGTTTTGTAAAGTTTAATATAATTTCAAGAAGTTAACACCCTGAGATAGCTTTCTAATAACTTTTTCTTGGTGAGCACGGCTATTATTTGGGTAGGTTTTGTACAGGTGAACTATGGCTTCCTAATTTTTTATGATAAAAATAGGCAATTTTGTCTGCCAGGGGGTACATTAAGAATTGGAGATAAGAGATTATTTTCAATGAGATAGCTAGAGTGACAGCTGCAATTTTCAGAAAAAAATTATTACCATAGTTCACTTGAGTCAGGTCATCAAATAGGAACTGCTTTCAAGAATCTTCGCAAAAAACCTATTCAATCAGGTTGATGATTTTACTTCTCTGCAAAATGAACTGTTCAGGACATCTCCCTTGGGCAGAGTTCTGTAACATCAAATAGCTTTAATAGTCTGAGCTACTCAAAAAACCACATGCGAGAATGACAAACCATTGTCATCCAGAGTTGCAAACTGGATGCGTGGTATGGATTCTGAGTGTGACTTACTCTTCTGGACATACACACCTTGTTCTGCACATGGACATCTGTGCTAGTTCAACCTGGACAACATGGACACATTCCAAATTCACTCACAAGAGGGAATTGCCAGCAAGTGTTATTTCAGTTGATTTGTGCTATGCGTTGTGCATAGCTTACTCTACTTTTAAGGAGATGTGTGTGAATACCTCCCAATCCTTCTCAGACTGACAATTTCATAAGATATGCAAAATGTATTATGTTCTTGGAAGGCTGGTATGCAGGTGGAAGCTGAAACAGAAATTGCTGTTATATTGCTGGATGCATGTATTACACTTTCATATATTAAGAAATTAGTATTGGGAAGAATGAATGAGAAGTGCTCTCTACTCATATCATCACAGACAAATTCTCAGCAAGTTTTTCATCATGCAGAATTGGAGGAATTTGGGATGAGAAAAACTGCTTGCGAATGTGAACCCTAAAGCATTCTGACAAAGCAAGTCAGGCTCATTTGTGTGTTTCCAGGAACTTTTTCAGGAATTCTCTTGCTTCTGTCATACTGTTACTAAGCTCACCTTGAAGTGACAGGAGTTGCTGGGATCCATCTCTGTCTAATTCAGTAATTGGGATACTGGCCACAGCTAGCTTCCCCTGCACTGTCCACTGCCTAGATAATTGCTGTGACATTTCATTTCTCTCTTCTCTGAAAGAAACACTACGGCAGAAAGCTCATTCTTCTAGAAAGCGCTCCAGGCTTTCAGTTACAGGATGATTGTGGTTCACAGTTCAGTGGCTTGCACTTTCTTTTTTTTTTTTTTTTTTATGTATATGTATAAATATATACATATGTGTTTATTTTTTTTTTCATTTTTCTTTTATTATTCATATGTGCATACAAGGCTTGGTTTATTTCTCCCCCCTGCCCCCACCCCCTCCCTTACCACCCACTCCACCCCCTCCCGCTCCCCCCCTCAATACCCAGCAGAAACTATTTTGCCCTTATCTCTAATTTTGTTGTAGAGAGAGTATAAGCAATAATAGGAAGGAACAAGGGGTTTTGCTGGTTGAGATAAGGATAGCTATACAGGGCATTGACTCACATTGATTTCCTGTGCGTGGGTGTTACCTTCTAGGTTAATTCTTTTTAATCTAACCTTTTCTCCAGTTCCTGGTCCCCTTTTCCTATTGGCCTCAGTTGCTTTAAGGTATCTGCTTTAGTTTCTCTGCATTAAGGGCAACAAATGCTAGCTAGTTTTTTAGGTGTCTTACCTATCCTCACCCCTCCCTTGTGTGCTCTCGCTTTTATCCTGTGCTCAAAGTCCAATCCCCTTGTTGTGTTTGCCCTTGATCTAATGTCCACATATGAGGGAGAACATACAATTTTTGGTCTTTTGAGCCAGGCTAACCTCACTCAGAATGATGTTCTCCAATTCCATCCATTTACCAGCGAATGATAACATTTCGTTCTTCTTCATGGCTGCATAAAATTCCATTGTGTATAGATACCACATTTTCTTAATCCATTCGTCAGTGCTGGGGCATCTTGGCTGTTTCCATAACTTGGCTATTGTGAATAGTGCCGCAATAAACATGGATGTGCAGGTGCCTCTGGAGTAACAGTCTTTTGGGTATATCCCCAAGAGTGACATGATCCTATACCTTAAAGACCCAAAAAACTCTACTCAGAAGCTTCTAGACATCATCAATAGCTATAGCAAGGTAGCAGGATATAAAATCAACATAGAAAAATCATTAGCATTTCTATACACTAACAATGAGCAAACGGAAAAAGAATGTATGAAAACAATTCCATTTACAATAGCCTCAAACAAAATCAAATACCTAGGTGTAAACCTAACAAAATATGTGAAAGACCTCTACAAGGAAAACTATACACTTCTGAAGAAAGAGATTGAGGAAGACTATAGAAAGTGGAGAGATCTCCCATGCTCATGGATTGGTAGAATCAACATAGTAAAAATGTCTATACTCCCAAAAGTAATCTACATGTTTAATGCAATTCCCATCAAAATTCCAATGACATTCATCAAAGAGATTGAAAAAACTACTGTTAAATTTATATGGAAACACAAGAGGCCACGAATAGCCAAGGCAATACTCAGTCAAAAGAACAATGCAGGAGGTATCACAATACCTGACTTCAAACTATATTACAAAGCAATAATAATAAAAACAGCATGGTACTGGCACAAAAACAGACATGAAGACCAGTGGAACAGAATAGAGGATCCAGATATGAAGCCACACAACTATAAGCAACTTATCTTTGACAAAGGAGCTAAAAATATACGATGGAGAAATAGCAGCCTCTTCAACAAAAACTGCTGGGAAAACTGGTTAGCAGTCTGCAAAAAACTGAAACTAGATCCATGTATATCACCCTATACCAAGATTAACTCAAAATGGATCAAGGATCTTAATATCAGACCCCAAACTCTTAAGTTGATACAAGAAAGAGTAGGAAATACTCTGGAGTTAGTAGGTATAGGTAAGAACTTTCTCAATGAAACCCCAGCAGCACAGCAACTAAGAGATAGCATAGATAAATGGGACCTCATAAAACTAAAAAGCTTCTGTTCATCAAAAGAAATGGTCTCTAAACTGAAGAGAACACCCACAGAGTGGGAGAAAATATTTGGCTTGCACTTTCACTACATGGTCAAGGGCTGCTTTCCACTCTTTGATTACTCAGAGGCAAAATAAACCTGGGCAGACACCCAGAGTTGTTTCTCTCTTCTTTTCCATGGGTTAGGAAGTAGTTAAAAACAGATAAAGCTTCTTACCAAAGACCTTTCCTTTCAATTCATTCTGTTTATTCTGCTTGCTAAATGGATAAAATTTCCAAGTGGGCTGTTATTAGATGAATCAATTTGAATAATGAATGAGCTTTGTTATAACAGGATTTGATACTTTTTGTAGCACACAGTGTTCAATAAATACTTGTTAAATTAATATCAACATTAGAGAATGAACCCTTGTTCTCACATTAAGCAATGTTGTTTCTAGATTTCTGTCTTCTCTAATTTTTGCTTTCTCTGTTGGTTGGTTTGTTGTGATTTGAATAAGTAATGTCTCCCAAAGTCTTATGTGTTGAATGCTTAGTACATAACTGGTGGTGCTATCTTTGAAGTTTGTGGAAACTTTAGGAAGTGAGACCCAGCTGGAGGACACAGGTTCCAGAGGCTATGTCTCTGAAGGATATATCTGGTCCTCTAGTCCCTTTCTCAATATTTACTTGCTGACTGCCATCGGTGAAGAAGCATATCTACCATTTAGTTCTGCCACCACGATGTTCTGCCCAGAGCAATGGAGCCAAGGATTATGGAGTGAAATCTCTGAAGCCGTGAATAAAAATAACCTTTCCTCCTTTAAATAATTTAAACCAGGTGTCTTACTGTAGTGAGGAGAAAAGATTTTCTTATCTACTAGGTTCTGTTTTATAACTGGAACACAGTCCAATATTTCAGTTTATACTGCTAAATGTAGAGTAAGTATCTAAATACCTTTCATAGGGACTTCTAGAAATGTAAAAGTTGTTACAAAGAGTGTGTTTTAATTAATAGCATAACTTACTATAAACAATCCCTAACTTTTATAATTTACAAGTTCTCAAAAACCCAGCAAATTTTTAAATTGCTGAGATGCCCATGCTTCTTCTGGTGGACGAGGAGACATTCATTATCTCCTCTGAGAAAATTCCTGATAGCTGCTAATCACGGACTTGGGGCTTGACTTGTGCCCGGGCCTTGATTTTGCTACTCTACTACAGAAACAAGGGGAAGTCAATAACTGGCATGTGAAGTCTCAGAGGATTAAAAGTATACTTAAGAAATTGTGGAGTATCCCCTCAGACTCACACCACAGTGTGCTTACTGCTGTGCAGAGAGTTTCGTGGTAGAATTCCTTCTGGGTATTCAAATTAGGAAGAAAAAGTGTTTAAAGTATGAAATTTAAATAGTTTCAGTGGAAATATGGATTTAATCTGGTTGAAAGTGACAAATGAATTGATACAAACTTGGGCAAAAGAAATATTGCCAGATATGTTTATAAAACATTTTCATAAAACTTTATTTTTGGCAGCATAGGAAATCTTGTGTTTGTGTACTTACCACCACAATGCAAAACAGGTGTACAGTAAATAAAACACCAATTTCTTATCTTGTGTTATTGCAAGATAGACAAATAAGAATTTCATTTTACTTTGTTTTGATTGTAGTTCTCTCTCTCTCTCTGTCTCTCTCTCTCTCTCTCACACACACACACACACACCGAAAAAGAACCAAATATAATGGTCACACATTAGGAAATGGTTTTTTGTGAACATTTAGGTAGCTTTTCCAATGTACTGTTGTTATACATTATTGGTATGGAAAGAAGAAAATGGAAAAAAATAAAAGTAAACGATAAGTTCAATAAGAGATACATGGCTAACTTATAAAAGCAAATATATATATATATGCCACATATTATTTTATTTGGTAAATATTTAATAATTTTATAAAGCCTATGGGTGAGTAACATCCACTTTACTCAAAAAGGTATGAAATTATACAACCTTCAGTTTTAAAAAATTTTATGTATACTTGGATTCTGATGATCATGTTTACAACTATATGATTTTCGTTATTTATATTTGTCATAATTTTTTTAAAAAGTTATAGTAAAACATTATCTTAACAATGCAGTATCAGTAGCGTCACATTTTAAGGAAATGTTTCTTGGGAATGCCGGCCTTGCAAATGAGTTGCAGTGATGTACTCTATTGTATCGTAATGAGTCACATCATTTCTGAACTTCAGTTATACACAGGAAACTATTCTCATTATTTCAGGAGATAGCACTGCTGAAAATGAAGGCATAGGGCAGCTGAACCAATTTTGTTACACTGTTAATTTATAGATTGGGACATATTAGGGAAGTAAATGAGACAGCTATTTCTCACCAAGTAGTCTGCCTTCATTACCTCCTGATTCTGTTGCTGACATGGGTGTGTTTAAGCGGCATTGTGATTACAATTTAAATTCTGACTATACTAATGCATGTTGTTTTATGCCAAATTCTTTTGCCAGTGTTCCAAATGATCAGTTAGACCCCCTTGGACAGCTTTATTCACTGTTAAGTGCCAAATTTAAATGGATCATATGCTTCACATTACCTTAATGTTAGACTCTCCACCTACTCTTTAATTTTCATTTGCTGCATAACACTGAGAACCTCCTTCTCCTCTGTTTCTCTTTGCAATGAAAATGGAACTGAACCCCTTAATTTCTTCTCATGACAAGGGATCTTTTATGCTTTTAAGTTGTGACTATACTCATTAGAATATAATTGCTTGGGTGACTGTGAGGAGCCTAAGCATATTTCTAGATTCCTAGAGACATTTTCTCTCAAAATGAATACTATGCCTTTCTAGCATCTTGCTGGGCTTTCACTCTGCTCAGTGAAGAGAATTTGACGGTACTCAGTTCAGTCCAAAAGAGTACCAGACTGCCCTGATTATAATCCTGTTAGCCCATTGGAGTAGAGCATTATAGATGTGCTAGACAAAGTATAGATGATTTCAGACTTGAGGATTCCAGACAAAAGTCTTCTCCTGTTTAAAACCTGTGTCCCTTAAGTGACCCCAGCAGGCTGTGCTACTGGAGAATTTAAAAATATCTTAGAGGTATCCAGTGACTCAGAGCTTCTTCAGAAATACTCTGATGCTGAGGTTCTGTTAACTCAATAAATAAACTCTGACAAGTATGTGATGGTCTCAGAAGTAAGGCAGCACTGAGGTCAAATGTATTTAGTCTAAAGTACATGTGGACAGAGCAAGGAGAATTCAGATTATAACATTTTGCTGGGCACTGGTGACTCATGCCTGTAATCCTAGCTATTCAGGAGGCAGAAATCAGGAGGATCTTGGTTTGAAGCCAGTCTGGGCAAATAGTTTGTGGGACCTTATCTTGAAAAAAAAAAAAAAACCATCACAAAAAAGGACTGGTAGAGAGGCTTAAGGTGTAGGCCTTCAGTTCAAACCCTAGTACCGCAAAACAAAACAAAAAAACAAGCAGAACAAAAACATTTAAAGGTATTTAAAGATATTGTGATCTTTTGGGAGATTCATTTACAAAGTATTAAAGGTTACTGAATTTAATCATTTTTGTGCATGTCTCAGTGTTTTACTGATCATAGCGTAAAATAGTTCTCAGATGACATTCTCTAATTTCTGAGTACTTTTGGAGCTATAAAGTCCATGTCAAAGCAAGCAAATGGATACATGCCATTAGCAGAAAGTAATACTCATTAGGCAATAAATATTCTGTGGCGTTTAAATTATGAGGAAATTTATCTCACTACTCAAATCCTCCCCTTCACTTTTTGTGAGTGATTTAACATTTCTATTTTGTGTGTGTGTGTGTGTGGTACTTGGGTTTGAACTCAGGGCCTCACACTTGCTAGGCAGGTGCTCTACCACTTGAGCTGCTCCACCAGTACTCTTTTGTGTTGGGTATTTTTGAGAGAGGATCTTGCTTTTTACCCTGGCTGGCCTCAAACTACAATTCTCCTGATCTGCCTCACTAGTAGCTAGGGTTACAGGTGTGAGCCACTGGGACCTGGTGGTACTAATATTTTTAACCTATGTCAAGCCCCCTTTTAAATAAAGCTTACTTCTCTTTATTTGAAGGATTATATTCAGAACAGGAATTAGGTGAAATTGAAAGTGATCCACCTGTCCTTCCCTCCTTCCTTTCTTCTTTCCTTTCTGCTTTCCTTCCTTCCTGAGCCGGAGATCAAACCCAAAGCCTTGCAGATGCTAGGCAAGTGCTCTACCACTGAGCAACACTCTCAGCCCCCTAAAAATAATGTAAGTTGAATTCAGGATGATAGCTCCAAAGTTATCCTATATTAAAAGTAATAATGTGGAAGAGAGAGACAAATTTCTGTGAAGAAGTTTCTGTAGAACAATGTGACTTTTGATCGATTTATAACTGCTGTAATTATACTTGATTGCCCAACTTTTCTACTGTCAAAGGTATATTAGAGGAAGTAAAGATATTTATGAATTTTCAAGATTCTTAAAATAATTAGTAAATAAGACATTTTTCAAAGAATTTTTCATATTAAAAATTTGAAATTCAGTCGTTTACTGAACAAATACTTTTCAGCTTTTCCAATGTGTTGGACATTATATTAAATACTGGGAATTCCAAGAAGAATCAGAAATGGGCACTTCTCTCTAGAAGTAGAGTCCAGCGAGGAAGAAATCATGAATTCAGCTCATCACAGCATGGCAATGGAGTAGCTAAAGGAACAAAATGACAAGAGACTATAGAGTGGTGTCCTTCAAACACACCATTGAACATTTCTCAGTGGCTCACTGAAAGCATCAGATTTGGAAAATAAAATGTAGCAGTCTGTTAACGAATGAAATATGCTTGTACAAAATACAACTTTAAGGTCAATACGTTAAAAAACCCAATACAGAATACTTTTTCCTAGATTATTATCATGTACTCTGTTCATTTTCTGAGAATATAGGTCTCAGATTATAGCATTAACCTAAATCATTGGACTTTTAGATTGTCTCAATGTCAGGTTATGATTTATTTTTTAAGTATATAAAAACCACTTAAACTATATAGGTGATATTTCCTTGCCTTGTATTAATATTTATATCAAATGTATGCAGTAGGAAAGCAAACATGAAAGTCTCTTTTTTTAAAATCATTCATTTATTCACATGTGCATACATTGTTTGGGTCATTTCTCCCCCCTGCCCCCTTCCCCCACCATTTCCCCTCCTTACCCCCCATTTTCAGGCAGGTCGTGTTCTGCCTTTATCACTACTTTTGTTGAAGAAAATAGACAAGCCTAATAAGGAAGACAAAGTGTTTTTGCTAGTTGAGTTGAGGATAGCTATACAGAAATATTCCTAGCATTGCTTTTGTGTACACATGTTATGACCCATGTTGATTCATCTCTAACTGATCTTTACCCTGGTTACTGATGCCCTTCTTATGACAACCTCTGTTGCTTTAAGGTTTCTGTTTTAGCTCCTCTGAGTGGGGACATCGAATGCTAACATGAAAGTTTTTTGCTTTGGTGTCTGAACAAATCAGCAGGGGCACAGATAATTCTGACATGGGTTTTGCCCCTTGTTCTTGGTGTGTTTCTCATCTCTTATATGCTTAATTATGTGTGTTTTTTCCTTCCTTCCTTCTTTCTTTCTTTTTTCTCTCAGTTATCTATCTTTATCTATCTATCTATCATCTGTCTGAGACAGGTTCTCACTGTTTAGCCCAGGCTGACCTAGAACTCGCAATCATCGTGCTTCAGCTCCTGTGTGCTGAGAGTATAGGTGTGCACCTATACTCATGCCTAGCTCTCTGATGTGTTTTTCAACGCTGTATAGACTACAAATGTAGCTTAAAAATCTACCTGATTTCATCTTAAAATCAAATACCATTATATCTTTTACAGTTCGGGGCATAAATTTAGCTTGTTAGGAATAAAATTCAAGGAAATTTGAAGGCATCTTCTTACTAGTGAGTAGAAATAGGAGTAGCCTATGATTAGAAAACTTTAGTCTTTTAAGGCTTCTGAAGTAATTCTGCTTTGAGAAAAGGGAGGAAAGTTGGAAGGCACCAACACATGGTAGGATTAGTTGTGTCACACTTCTCTTTCATTTCCTCCACAGGAGTCACTCTAATTAACTTGAAGAGGGGCTCAGTGTGGGGATAACCCATTTCTAATATTGGAGTTTTCCTCCAATAAACTGTAATCATTTCTTCTTTTGATGCTTGAAATGACACTATTTTTCTTACTACTTCCTATTCAGGCAGGACTGTATCCTATTTAATACTATTATTAGTATATCTCTAAGCACTGTGGTTCCAAAATTTATAAATTATCCTGGGTTTGCCTAAACATCCTCATTTCCAAAAACTGGAATCAACTGCTTTCTAAGGAAGCATGACTTCTTTTTTGTGGGGAATAGTTTTACCAAAAATGAGCTGCCAAGGCATGAATTATATTGCTTTAAATGATGGCAAAAAGATCACTTAATGTGCTTTCAAGGTCACTGGAGTCATAGATTAGAATTCTTTTTTAAATCTTTTCCTTTCTCTCCATCTCATGTAAAATCATACTATTGATTTCTTTCTTTTTCTGGTGTAACTGTTTTTTACTTTTAATTTTAGTGTGCCATATGCCATATAATATAATACAAATACCTTTCTTCAATGTTACATTACTTTTTAAATTGCATTAAAACAGTCAAAATTGTTGGAACTTATTCCTACATCTGAGATAATACACCAAAAATTAAAATTTGAAAGGTGTTTTTAGAAAGTTATCATAGAACAGAGTATAAATTGGTTTTAATGTTTCATAATAGGTATAAATATCTCAGAAAAAGTACAACTAAATTGTAATATATGCCAACTCTTTTTCCATGTTCATATTAGATATGAATGCAACTTTGGTTCATCCTCAGGTTTTATTCTCCACAGTTAAAGGGTAAAGGATGATTTTTAGTGCAAATACTTAAAATACTAAACTATTAAAATGTGTTTTACCTACACTAAAATTATGCATTTCCAGGATAATTTTGATGATCACTACAGATAAAAACTATTTAAATTACTAAAGTACCCAGAGATAATTCAACTTACTAATTAATTTTTTTCTATTTCAATTTGTAAGGGAACTCTTGGAAGTAAGAAGTGTTAACTTCTTCAGTTCTATTATATAATCCCGGAAATATCTTAGTTGGCATTTAGACTGAGTATGTATGACTTTGAAGGTTTGTATCTGAAAAAGTATTATCTCTCTAACAAAGAGAGCTTAGAATTGTTTTAATGATATTTGATTACATTCATATTTAATAACTCTACACTAAGCTTCTTTTCACAAAGTATTTGAGGTAACATGACATAAATAATAAGATATGAAGCAAATGAGAAATAATAAAATAAAATAGTGTCAAGAAAGAGGAAAGAAATATCAAAACATGTCAAAAGTGAGTATTGTGATAAAAAAGTCTATGATTAAACCATGGTGGTCTTTTCTGCAGAATGAGGGTCACTAACATTTTTAACACGTAAACAGCAACAACGAATAAGATTTAAACAGAGACCACCATAGTCACCACAGTAGTACAGTCTGAGGAAATAATTACTGATAACGGCAAAACAGAATCAACTGAATTCCAATACTCCAATATAAGAGAGTTTTTGTTCTATCAAAATGCTTAATTGCAGACCTACATCTTAGAAGTAAATTCCAGATTTGATGAATGAGATACTCAGTAAGACATCATCCAATTGATCATTCTAGTTCACAGTTCCAAATACGCCATCTCATGTCTCTTAATATACCAACAAAGCTTTGTTGGTGGTGGGCTGTCATTACACACATAAAAGTTCTGAGAAATGGTAGTACTTGCTGAATTACATACATCATATGACAGCAATAATGGGAAAGGAAGTCCCCAAAGCCCGTCATTTGCCATCCCATCAAAAGGACATTGAATGTACTTTAATTATATGAGTGGGATGAAATTATACTTTTCAGTATGAAGATTTGCTTTCATGTTTATAGAATCAGGTTTGGAGTTGCATTTTCAGCATCAGAATGGTTGGTAAACAGTATGAATTTGGGATTTATAATTGTACAAAAGAAATAGGGAAATCAATTTTACCTGTGTTTCTTTAAGGTCAATAATCTATGACTACAAAAATGGAAAACCTGATGAATCTCTCATTAACTTTTCAAAAGCACGATGTGAAAATCTTGTATAAAAGCAATAATTATCAATCTTGTAGAAATAGATCCCCCCACCCATGGGATAGCCATGTTATCATATTTGATAGGTGTCCAGGAAGATTTTATGAATCTAATTAAATGTAGCAATGAATTTCTGTGACAGGAATAAAACGCAGTTTAACATAGGGTGAAGATTGATAGCAATTTTCACTTAATTGTATGCAATATTTTAGATGTTAATCATAACTTTACATGCATACAAATGCATTATAATATTTTATATGAAATTAATAAGAAAATATGCTCTTTGATATTGCACTGTTATGACAATATTTTATTTATGTATTTAAGAAAACCCATACAAAATGCATGATGTTTTGTTTAGGGTAAAGCTAACAATTTAACAAATCTATATTTCACATCTAAGAATCATGAAATTCTTACTTTAGAATATAAATTTTATCATGCCTATTTATATTTATGTGATTTTCATATAAAAATTAGCTTGTAATTTACTGTAATGTTAGTGACAGTAACAAAGACACAGAAATAGTTTAATTTCTTTTCTGAACTTTTGATATTTTAAATACAAATTTAGAAACATAATTGCACCAGAATTTTATGACCTTTAAAATAATAAGTAACATTAACTGAAAATAATCATAACATTAAAGAAAAATTTGGTTCAAGCCCTTATATTTTTAAATAAATCTAAATGTAAACAAGTGCAGAAATATAAAATCACAGAGCAGAGATCTGAGTGCTTTTGACTATAAGCAGTTAGGAATGTAAATCCAGAGTGATTTTAAAAGAATCTTGACAAAGGTCTGTAGAAAATGCAGACGTGAAGTAGATGTCAAGGTTGGCGGGTCTGACCACTCAAGAACATAGTCAGTATCTGACTTGCTCTATTCAAGAGTGCTGGCCACACAAGTATGAGCCACAAGAGAATGTTACGTTTATTAATAGTCACAATAAAAATACAAAAAGGAAGAGGTGAAATTAATTTCGGTAGCATATTTTATCCATCATATTCAGAACGATGGAGTATTATTCAGTCATAAAGAAGAATTACATTATGTCATTTGCAGGAAAATAGATGGAAGAGATCATCATGCTAAAATAAGCCAGAATCAGAAAGAAACAAAGCACACTTTCTCTCATATGCAGAATCTAGACCTAAAAGAAAAAGACAGGTACATAAGAAGGTGGCTGTTTTGGAGGGCAAGATCAGTGGGAGAGAGGGAGGAGATAAGGAGAGAGTGATGGGGTAGTAAATGTAATTGAAGTACTTTATAAGCATGTATGAAAATAGAATAATGAAACCCATTACAATTATAAAAAGGGGGAGGAAGATAAGAAAGGGCGACAGTAAATACAGGGGTGAATTTGATATGCATGTATGAACATACCAAAATGAAGTCTTTTTGTGCAATTAATATATGCCAATAAAAAAGAAAATAAAACAAAAAACAAAAACACCCAATATTATCAGTTCAAAGTGAAATCAATATTAAAATAGCTTGTAAGATACATTTTAATGCTAAATCTTCAAATCTGGTGTGTGTGTCACGCTAACAGCACTTCTCTGAACAAGTCACAGCTTATGTGCTCTGGAGCCAGTCGCAGTGGTTATTGTACTAGATGGCACTGCTCCTGTACCAGATTTCCTACTTTGGCCATGTTTGTGAACATAGGTTGGGAGTCGGCTATAGACAGAGCTGTCTGTTTTCTCCATAAGCCTGGCTGGTAAGCAAGAGTATGCCTGACAAAAAGTCTAAGATGCACTTGGATGCAAGTTTATTTCATTTCCTGACTCATATGTCTACCCCTGAACCAATGCCTCTGATTAAGTAAATAAAATGTTCTATTTAAGGCCACCGGTCTGGCTGTTCCTGGAAGCCAGGGGCTGTCTATTTCTTCCAAAGTTCATGAGCTACAAGGCACAGGGTAGCTACTGCAATGAGCACCTAGGTACGCACAGGAAGGAAAGAGAATGAATGGTACTCAGGAGAGGAATGTGAGTGAACAGCAAGCTCCTGTTTTAAATCATCTGTGACCTGCTTTGATGTATTGTAAAAACAGGATTATTTTGCAATGATTTAATGAAACACAACTCCATCTTTCATCTTTGTGCAACTAATTCCTGACATAGTTTCTTTAGGAAGATGTATGAAGCTTTAGAAAATTGAATTTTCAGGTAACTTCAGATTTTCTTAGAAAAATTCTCCAGCCATTGACAGCAAAACAGAAGCTTACTTCTTCAAAACATCTATTCTTTCTATAGTCCCTGTGTTTATTCTAACATTTCTATGTCTTTTCTGCAGTAAATAAGAGACTTTGTTAACTGTAGGCTATCCTAGAACTGTCATAGCATTTTTTTTCTGGCTTTTTATTTTTTCCTAGGCTAATTCCATATTACAAGTGTTAATACTGAACTGATCAATTCTTGGGGGAAAAGCCCCTCTTTTTTTTCAGTAAAATCTCTTTTGTAAGAAAACATATTTAAAGAAAAGTTTTCTTTCAAAAGTATTTGTCAGGACAAGATAGCCAATGAAAAGGAAACTTTTTTAATAAGGTTTTTTTTTGACAGAGAAAACCACAAATTTTGAAATTTTTACAGATTTTGCACAAATTCAGTGATGTAACAATTTCAATCACTCTCATTTACAAAACTTAAGTGACCATAATTATATAATCCTATGTAACACCATTTTAAATGTACTTTTATGCCTAGATTCTCTATGTGTAGCTGAAATGATCATTTGGGAAATACAAAAATATCTGTGAAGTTTGCAGGTATATTGATTTGCATAAATTTTACCTACTGTAGTTTTGGCTTTCTAAATGATACCATGCCTAGGAGATAAATAGATCATGTCATGATAAATAAATTAAGACAACTCTAACATTTTTTTCAGGTCACAGACAAGATACTTATGATGAACACTGATGGTAAGACCAGAACTGGTTTATTTCAAGATGTGGATAGTTTTGCACATAGGAGTATTCATGAACAGATGGAAGTGATGTGTGTATACTCAAGGTATATTTTCTTCAAGAAATTCAGGAAATGTCACAGAAGAAAACATCAGTCAAGCTTACCGACTAGAACCTCTTTATTCTTGTTTTGAAAAGGCACTAAATGACACTAAAGAAAAACCTTCTCTGAAGAGCACAAATTAAGTCAAGGAAAATTATCTTCTGACAGTCTCCTTTGAAAAATGTGAAGGAATAAGCAGATAATCAGTTGGAATTTGGAAACTATTTCAGTTTTTTGTCTTGGTAGCTGAATTGTTTTCAGTATGGCAAAGACACAGTGGACACCATAGTATTTCCTACAAATAGCCATCCATCATCCAGCAAGCAGAAACATCAATGGAAATTCCATAGGTTAAATTAAGAAATCCTACAACTTCTATTCATGGCTTACAGAGCACAGCCTGTAAGTATCCACATCCTTGTGGCCATTGAAAAACAAGGTAACAAGAAATACAGAGCTTTTCCCATCCTGGATGCTTTGGAGTGTATAAAACATGATCATATGATTTTCATTTAAAATCTCAGCTCAATTTGATACTTTGTTGATGATTTGTTGATTCAAGAGCATAATAAACTTTCATACATAGCAAAACGTGTTGATTGTTTAATGTTCTGTATGAAAAAAGTAGATTGTGTTCACCAAAACTAATTGCATGCTCATAGAATAATTTACTAAGAAGAAAACCACTTAAGATCCTTCTAAACATTAAGTCAAATTAACTATGCTAGAGTAGCATACTAAACACACACACACACAGAACACACACAGAATGGAGGGATGGGGAGAAGGGTGGGAGAGAGAGAAAGACAGAGAGGGGGGAGAGAGAGCACCTGTCCTATTGCTATTGAGGTCAATTACATCAAAAATTTTTCTTAGAAATAAAGAGTTTCCCAAAAAAGAAAAGTTCAGGACCTGATAGATTCTCCACTGAATTCTACCAGACATTTAAAGAACTGATACAAACTCTCCTTAAACTTCTTCATGAAATAGAAAGGGAAGGAGTACTGCTTAACTCATTCTATGAAGCCAGTATTACACTCATCCCAAAACTGGACAAGGACCCAACCAAAAAGGAGAACTACAGACCAACCTCCTTAATGAACATTGATGTAAAAATCCTCAATAAAATAATGACAAACCAAATCCAACAACATATCAGAAAGATCATTCACCATGACCAAGTCGGCTTCATCCCAGGCATGCAGGGATGGTTCAACAAATCATTAAATGTAATATAGCACACTAATAAAAGCAAAGACAAAACAACTTGATCATCTCAACAGACACAGAAAAAGCCTTGGATAAGATTCAACACCATTTCATGATAAAAGCTCTAAGAAAACTAGGAATAGAAGAAATGCACCTCAACATTATACAGGCTGTATATGACAAACCTATAGCCAACATCACACTTAATGGGGAAAAGCTGAGACCATTTCCCCTAAAGTTAGGAACAAGACAAGGATGCCCACTCTCTCCACTCCTATTTAACATAGTCCTGCAATTCCTAGCCAGAGCAATAAGGCAAGAAGAAGAAATAAAAGGAATACAAATAGGCAAATAAGTAGTTAAACTACCCCTATTCAGAGATAACATGATCTTATACCTTAAAGACCCAAAAAACTCCAGTCAAAAACTCCTAGACTCCATAAACATCTTCAGCAAAGTATCAGGATAGAAAATCAACTTATAAAATCTGTAGCCGTTCTATACAGCAACAATGAACAGACTGAGAAAGAATATAGGAAAACAATTCCATTTACAATAGCCTCAAAAAAAAAAAAATCAAACACCTAGGAATGAACTTAACAGAGGATGTAAATGACCTCTACAAGGAGAACTACAAAACACTGAAGAAAGAGATTGAGGAAGACTACAGAAGATGGAAAGATCTCCCATGCTCATGGATTGGCAGAATCAACATGGTAAAAATGGCTATACTACCAAAAGCAATCTATATGTTCAATGCAATTCTCATTAAAATCCCAGTAACATTCATCACAGAGATTGAAAAATCAGCCTTAAAGTTCATTTGGAAACACATAGGTCTGAGAATAGCCAAGGCAATACCAAGCAAAAAGAACAATGCTGGAAGTATTACAATATCCAACTTCAAACTATACTACAAAGCCATAGCAATAAAAACAGCATGGTACTCGCACAAACACAGATATGAAGACCAGTGGAACAGAATAGAAGACTTGGATATGAATTCACACAGCTATGCCCACTTAATGTTTGACAAAGGTGCCAAAAACATACGATGGAGAAAAGACGGCCTCTTCAACAAATGTTGCTAGGAAAAGTAATTATCTGCCTGCAGAAAACTGAAACTAGATCCATGCCTGTCACCCTGTACTGGTATCAATTCAAAGTGGATTAAGGACCTTGCAGTTGGCACAGGAAAGAGCAGGGAATACTCTGGAAGTAACAGGTATAGGCAAGGACTTCCTCAGTAGAACTAAGAGAAAAGATTGACAAATAGCACTACATGAAATTAAAAAGCTTCTGTATAACAAAAGAAATGGTCTCTAAATTGAAAAGACCACCCACACAATGGGAGAAAATCTTAGCTCACTATACATCAGACAAAGGACTGATAACCAGAATATACGGGGAGTTCAACAAACTAAATTCCCCCCAAAACCATGAACCAATAAAGAAATGGGCAAAAGAACTGAACAGAGCTTTTTCAATGGAAGAAGACCAAATGGCTAACAATAACATGATAAAATGTTCACCATTCCTGGCCATAAAGGAAATGCAAATCAAAACCACACTACAATTCCACCTCACTCCTGTTAGTATTGCTACCATCTAGAACATCACCAACAACAAATGTTGGCAAGGCTGTGGGGAAAGAGGAACACTTTACACTGCTGGTGGGAATGTAAACTAGTTCAACCAGTACAGCAAACAATATGAAGGCTTCTTTAAAACCTAAACATAGATCTGCTATAAACTGATCTGCCATATATTCTAGGAATACCACTTTATGGATACACCTGAAGGAATATGATTCTTGGTACTACAAATCGATTTTGTAACATTCACAGGTAAATAGATGGAATTGGAGACATCATGTTATGTGAGGTAAGTCAGTTCCATGGGTGAAATTACTAAATTTTACAGTGGTTCTATTTTTAATTTCTTTTAAGAACACCTATACAATCTTCCATAGAGGCTATACCATTTCGTATTTCTACTAGTACAGGGTTACAATTTCTCTACATTCCCTCCAATACTTTCTTCTCCCTCTCCTCCTCTATCTTTCCTCTCTCTCTCTCACTGTGTGTATATAAATATTTATATATGTATACATATACATATACACACACATATATGTATAATGCATATATATACACACATACATATATATAATGTACATGTATATCTACATCTATATACATGTATATTATATATATATATATATATATACACTTTTAAACATGTATATATAATAAGTATCCTTACAGGTGTGAATTGACATCTCATTGTGATTTTGGTATGCATTTGTCTGAATTTGTGATATTGAACACCTTTTCATATACTTGTTGGCTATTAATATGTCTTCTTTTTCATCTTCCTCCTTTTTAATTTAATTTTTATTGCTGTGCTGGATGTGGGTACATTGTAGCATTTACAAAGGTTCTTCAATGTAGCAAATACTTGAATTCCTCCCCTCCACTTCTCTCCCCCATCCCTCCTCTCCTGATTCCTGGAACAGTTTCAACAGGTGTCATTTTTGCATTTGCATACATGTGTATTCATTATTTGCACCATATTCACCCTCCTATCCCTTTCCCCACCACCTCCCCCTCCCACTGGTGCCAACCGCCCACCCTTCTGTTCTCTGATTTTGTAGAAGAAACACATAAAAGATAAAACAAGAAACATGATGTTTTGCTAGTTTTAGGTAAAGATAGCTACACAGGGAGTTTCCTTGTGTTGTTCCCATGCATATGTATACCACAGCCCCAATTGATTCACCTCTTCCAGTCGTCTTCACTCCTCCCTAGTCTGCTACCTATGGTGACCCCGGCCAGTTTAAAATTTCTATATTTATTCCCATACTGTGAGCACATTAACCACATTCAAGTTTTTCATTTCCTTCCATTGTCCTATCCCTCATTTGCATAGCCTCCCCTTAGTGTGACCCATGACCCATAATATTGATGCATTTGTTTTAGGTCTGTAATCTGCAGATGGGGGAGAACCTGTGATTTTTGACCTTCTGAGCCTGACTAACTTTACTTAAGATGTTAATTCCCAATTCCATCCATTCACCCGCCAATGACAAAATTTCATTCTTTGTGGCTGAATAAAATTCCATTGTATATAAACACCACATTTTCTTAATGTATTCATCAGTTGTGTGGAATCTTGACTGCTTCCAAAGCTTAGCTATTGTGAATAATGTTGCAATAAACATGTGTGTGCAGGTGCCTTTGTTGTAACCTGACTTACATCCTTTTGGGTATATCCATAAGAATGGAATTACTGGATCACATGGCAGTTCTATTTTTAGTTTTTTGAGGAGCCTCCATATTGTTTTCCATTGTGGCTGTACTAATTTAGATTCCCATCAGCAGTGTATGAGAGCTCCTTTTTCTCCATACCCTCTCCAACATTTGTTATTGTTGGTGTTCTTGATGTTTGTATTCTTGATGGTAGTCATTTTAATAGGAGTGAGATTGAATCTTAGTGTGGTTTGATTTGCATTTCCTTCATGGCCATGGATGTTGAGGACTTCTCCATGTATTTTTCAGCTATTTGTGCTTCTTCCTTTGAGAAAGCTCTGTTCAGTTCTTTTGCCAATTTCTTCATTGGGTCATTGAATTTTTGGAAGTTTAGTTTTTTGAGCTCTCTGTGTATTCTGGTTATCAAACCCTTGTCAGATGTATAGCTGGCAAAGATTTTCTCTTATTCTGTGGGCAGCCTCTTCAATTTAAAGACCATTTCTTTTGTCATGCAGAAGCTTTTTAATTTCATGTAGTCTCATTTGTCAATCCTTTCTCTTAGTTGCTGGGCTTCTGGGGTTCTATTGAGGAAGTCCTCACCAAAACCTATTGCTTTCAGCATATTCCCTGCCTTTTCCTGTACTAGCTTCAAGGTCTTAGGTATGACGTTAAGGTCCTTAATCCACTTTGAGTTGATACTAGTATGTCTTCTTTAGAGAAATACCTATTCAAGTCCTTTGCCCTTTTTAAAATAAGGTTTTTATGTTTTTTGTTCTTGATTTATAGGAGTTCCTGTATATTTTTCGTATAAACTCCTTACCAGATGTGTAGTTTGCAAATACTTCCCTCATTCTTTAGGTTGATTTTTCAGTATATTGATTGTTTTCTTGGCTGTGGAGAAGCTTTTTGACTTAATGTAATCCCTTTTACCTATTTTTGCTTTCTTTTCCTGTCCTTCCAGGTCATATTCATGAAATTGCTGTCATGACCAGTACCAGGAAGTTTGTCTGTCATGTTCTAGGAGTTTTATGGTTTTAAATCTTACTTTTAAGTCTCATTAAGTTTGGGTTGATTTCTATATATGGTACAAGACAAGGTTCAATTTCATGTTTTTATAAGTTGATATCCAGTTTCTCCACCAGCATCATGTGTTTAAGAAACTGTCCTTTTCTTATTGTGTATTTTTGGTACCCTAGTAGAAGATCAGTTGGCTGTTATATTTCTAAATGCATTTCTGGGATTTCTATTATGTTTCATTGGTTCTAAGTCTGTCTTTGTCTTATTGTTTTATATACACTGCTTTAATTACTATAGCTTTGACATATAGTTTGAAATCATGAATGTGATTCCTGAATCTTTGTTCTTTCCTAATTGTTTTGGTTATTTAGGGATCTTTGTGGTTCCACATAAATTTTAGAACTTTTTCTACTATAGAAAAAAATACCATCAGTATTTTGGTAGGGATTACATTGACTGCATGAATTGTTTTGGTAGTATGGACAATTTAACAATATTAAGACTTTCAATCCATGAACACAAGAACTCCTTCCATTTATTTTTGTTCACTCTCATTTCTTCCATGATTGCTTTATATTTTCACTGTACCAGTCTTTCACCTCTTTAGGTAAGTTTATTCTTAAGCATTTTATTTTTTTTTTGCTGCTATTATAAATGGGATGATTTTATTAATTTCCTTTTCAGGCAGTTCATTATTAGCATATAGGAATTAAACTGGGAGGGATTCCAAGTTGGAGGCTAGAGGGAGGAAGCAGAAAGCATGCCTCCTAAAGTAAAATCTTGGAGAGATGCTGGAGCTACACCTTACAGGAAAAAACACTGAGAAGAGGCAAAACTTTGACTCCTCTACATCTCCAGCCTGCACAGAGCATCTCCACTTCACGTTAAATGGAGAAACCAGGAGGGCCCCCAGGCCGATGCCAGATGGCAGTGCCCAGATGGCTTGGGAAGATGCAGACCACAAGGTGAGCTAAGCTGCACGTGGTACTCCCACAACAACCCTGGGCCAGATCAGCATAGCCCCCTGGGCAGACCAACCCCCACCCAGGGAAAAAAGAAAAAAAACCTGAATAATAAGCAATAGCAACAAAAACGACACGTAGCAAAGAGGGTGGGGCACCCTGAGTGCTGAATGGGGGGGGACAGGAGCGGTGGCACACACCCAGCAATCAGGAGTGGGAAAGCTTATAAAAGTGGCAGTGGGAGGAAAACTCCACAGGAGAGGGGGGAAGACCCACTTCCTATGTGAATTGTAAATAAACACGCAGGCCTGAGAAAGCTGGTGCAGTGTCACCTCCCTCAGTGTGCTTGGAAAGGGGAAAGCTTGTAGCAGTGGCTCGCCCAGGAGAACTCTGAGTAAACAAAGCCTGAGGGGCCAGGTGAGTGCTAAGCTCACTCCAGAGATCTGCATAAATAATGCCTCCAGCAACAGCAAGCTGACAGCAGTGGTCAGGCAAGCCACAGCCACAGATAGCCATTCACAGAACTGTCTCCAGACTCTTTTTTTTCTCTCTTCCTTTGATGAGACAACAACCAAACTACAACTGCATGCTGAAAAACTTACTGCAACTGTATTGCATTTGAGCTTGGGACACTTTGTGGTTTTTTTTTGTTTTGTGTTGTTTTGTTTGGTTTGGTTTATTTCCCCTTTGATGAGCCAATGACAGAACTACTTCTGAGACACCATCTCCAGGATTGGAGGCTGAGGGGCTAACACCAAAATTATTAAGACTGAAACTTTACTGCATTTGAACTTGGAGATTTTTTTTCATTTATTTATTTATTTTTTATTTTCAATCCTCTCTCTGTCTCTCTAATGCCTGTTCAGCTTACTGTTGATTAGTACACTATCTCTCCCTGTTTATATCTTTGAAACTTTTTGTTTGTTTCTTGGTTTTGTTTTTTTCTACTTGTTTGTTTGTTTTTCCCTTTTTCTTTAACTTCTTTGCTTTCCATCTCCTCTCACCCTTCCATTCTAAATATTACCATTTATTATTACAAGCTAGAAAATACCTAATTGCACACAGTACAGGGACAATAACAACACTAAGAGCAATGACAGGAAGACAGAAAAAACAGGGAAACCAGTTTCCCCACAGCAAAAAATTAGTACAGGAACCAGAGGGAAATGAAGGAAACAGATACTCAGATCCAGACTCCAACAAAATGAAGATAAACTATGCCAAAGAACCCAATGAAGCCCACAAGAATAATCTAAAAGAAGAAATGCTACAGGTAATCAAAGAGAATTTTGTAAAAATGATACTGGATATGGTCACCCAAAATGTACAGGAGACATTTAAGAAATTCCAAGACAACAAAAATAGAGAATTTGAAAAAGCACAAGAAGAAATAAAAGAAACCATAGAAGCACTGTGAAAACATAAAAGTGAAACAGAGAACACGATTAATAAAGAGATAAATGAACTCAGGACAAAAATAGACAACATTAAAGAGGAAACAACTCAGGATATGGAAAACCTCAGAAAAAAGAACAAAACAGAATTGCA
Organism: Castor canadensis; assembly: GCF_047511655.1. Classification (NCBI taxonomy): domain Eukaryota; kingdom Metazoa; phylum Chordata; class Mammalia; order Rodentia; family Castoridae; genus Castor; species Castor canadensis. The sequence continues at coordinate 8,740,050 of NC_133389.1, forward strand.
AAACAAAATGGAAGGCCAATCCAGCAGAATAGAACAAACAGAAGACAGAATCTCAGAACTTGAAGATGAAATGGTAATTAAAGGAAAAACCAAAGAACAATTAGTTACACAACTCAAGACCTGTGAAAAGAAAATGCAAGAACTCACCGACTCCATCAAAAGACCAAACCTGAGACTCATTGGCATCGAAGAAGGAGAAGAGGTGCAAGCAAAGGGAATGTGTAATATATTCAACAAAATAATAACAGAAATTTCCCAAATCTAGAGAAAGATATTCCCAAACAGATGTAAGAGGCCTCCAGGACACCAAACAGACCAGACCAAAATAGAACTACCCCACGGGATATTATCATTAAAACAAAAAGCAGAGACCCAAGAAAGAATACTGAAGGCTGTAAGAAAGAAAAAACAAATAACATACAAAGGTAAACCCATGAAAATCACAGCAGACTTCTCAACAGAAACATTAAAAGCAATAAGAACGTGGGGTGAGATCTTCCAGGCACTGAATGAAAATAACTTCAACCTCAGGATACTCTACCCAGCAAAACTATCATTCAAAATAGATGGAGCAATAAAAGTCTTCCATGATAAGCAGAAACTAAAACAATATGTGACCACAAAGCCACCTCTACAAAAGATTCTTCAAGGGAAAGTGAAACCCAACATAACCATAAAGGGGCAGGCAGCACCAAACTGAAAAGAAAAAGCAGGAAAGTAGAGAGTAACCTCAACGTAGGTACACACAATCAAACCTTCAAACAACTAAGACAACTAAATGACAGGAATCACCACATACCTATCAGTACTAACACTTAATGTTAATGGACTTAATTCACCCATCAAAAGGCACCTTTTGACAAAATGAATTAAAAAGGAATATCCAACAATTTGTTGCTTACAGGAGACCCATCTCACTGACAGAAATAAGCACAGGCTTAGTATTAAAGGCTGGAAGAAGATTTACCAAGCCAATGGCCCCCGAAAACAGGCAGGAGTAGTAATACTTATCTCTGACAAAGTACACTTCAACCTACATTGATTAAAAGAAATAAAGAAGGACATTCCATACTAATAAAAGAGGAAATAGACCAAAAGGAAATAATAATTATCAACCTATATGCACCCAATGTCAATGCACCCAATTTCATCAAACATACCCTGAAGGACCTAAAAGCATATATAAACTCCAACACAGGGATTGTGGGAGACTTTAACACCCCATTATCATCAATAGAGAGGTCATCCAAACAAAAAATCAATAAGGAAATCCTAGGTCTAAAATATACAATAGATCAAATGGACCTACTTGATGTCTATAGAACATTTCATCCAACTTCTACACAATATACATTCTTCTCAACAGCCCATGATACCTTCTCCAAAATAGATCATATCCTAGGGCACAAAGCAAGCCTCAGCAAACATAAGAAAATAGAAATTATACCATGCATTCTATCTGATCACAATGCAATAAAACCAGAACTCAACAACAAACATAAAGACAAAAAAACATGCAAACAGCTTGAAACTGAATAACTCATTGCTTAATGAACAATGGGTCATTGATGAAATAAAAGAGGAAATTAAAAAGTTCCTGGAAGTCAATGAAAATGAAAACACAACCTACCGGAACCTATGGGACACAGCAAAGGCAGTCCTGAGAGGAAAGTTTATAGCCATGAGTGCATATATTAAAAATACTGAAAGATCCCAAATCAATGACCTAATGATACATCTCAAACTCCTCAAAAAACAAGAACAAGCAAATCCCAAAACAAATAGAAGAGAAATTATAAAAATAGAGCTGAAATCAATGAAATAGAAACCAAAAAAAGCCATACAAAGAATTAATGAAACAAAAAGTTGGTTCTTTGAAAAAATAAAGAAGATCGACAGACCCCTGGCAAACCTGACTAAAATGAGGAGAGAAAAACCCCAAATTAGTAGAATCAGGAATACAAAAGGGGAGATAACAACAAACACCACAGAAGTCCAGGAAATCATCAGAGACTACTTTGAGAACCTATATTCAAATAAATTTGAAAATCTAAAAGAAATGGACAGATTTCTAGATACATATGATCATCCAAAACTGAACCAAGAGGAAATTAATCACCTGAATAGACCTATAACACAAAATGAAATTGAAGCAGCAATCAAGAGTCTCCCCAAAAAGAAAAGTCCAGGACCTGATGGATTCTCTGCTGAATTCTATCAGACCATTAAAGAACTGACACCAACCCTCCTTAGAGTGTTCCACGAAATAGAAAGGGAAGGAAAACGACCTAACATACTTTATGAGGCCATCAATACCTATAGCAAGGTAGCAGGATATAAAATCAACATAGGATGTTTGAAATTTGATGAAACAAACTTTTAGTTAGTATCTGTCGGGCAGGAACTTCAGTGAAGGCTTATAGCTGTATCAACTCTGCAGTTGATTCTCTGGCAAGCATAATTTGAATGATGCTAATTTTCTGATGTTTCTCATCTTTTCTTACCCTCCCATCACTATCAAGTTTCTGGAACACTGTCTTCTCTGTTTGGCAGACAGAGGAAGATAAAGGCAGGGATGTACATTTATTATGTATATGTCTAGGGATTGAGTACATCTAGTAGAAGAGCCAGAGATGGAAGGAAGGCTTAAAGAAATGGAACAAGAAACAGAGGATGGGGGAAAAAAGATTACTGAACATTTTTCTCTCTAGGTAGTTTATAATTTGTGAAGTTTAACCTTACAGGCACTATTTTGAAGAAAGCAATACATGGTGAGCTAGTAGAGTCAAACACTTCTCTCTCTCTCTCTCTGTGTACATGCACAAACACATGTACATGATAAAGACAGCTGAGCCACTATCTGTATTAACATGTCTATGTAAATATCTACCTATATTAATTAATCTGGTTAGACTACCTTTTCTCTGAACTAGTATTAGATACAGTGTTTCTTTCTGAAAAAAAATATTATCTCCATAATATTCGATTAACATAGAACTTAATATGTTACCTATCATATTTAAATAATTCAGTGGGGGAGGTTTGATGGAGAAGAGTGAAGTTCAGAGATCAAATAGAAACATCATTTTCAGATTTGAATTGAATAATAAAGCAATTTATTTTAGTAAACCATTGGTAGATTATACTAGTCCAATAAAACATCAGTAACTCTTCATCTTTTATTTTTTAGTAATTACTCTTGCAGTATGGTAAAAAAAATGAAAGGTTATGGTTTATTTCACTTGGTGAGTCATCTTCAGAACTTGCTTTGTGCTGTATCAGGAAAGCACACTTAGCAATGTAAATCTTGCTGCTCGCTTCCAGTGTGGTCAGTAGGATGACCATGTGAGAGCACACAACCATTGCACATGGAAGAGAGACTAGCCTTGCATCAGAAGAATGTTCTCTGAGAGGCTTCGCAGCACCCAGGGTAAAATAATCAGCAAGAATCAGTTTTGGATGGAGGAGGGGGCACTGCCCCTGCACTGAGCTGGGTGACGTCCTGCCCGGAGTTTTTCAACTCTTTGGCCTCCTGAAAAAGAGGTTCTGGTTTTCCTTAGGATACCTGGACTGAGTGATGCTAAGCTTGGTGCAATGTCTTTTTCACACTCTGCTGGGAGGAATAGGAACATAAATGAAGACTTAACACTTTTTTTTTTGCAGTGAAAATTTAGGGTTAGGGTGAGACTTAGATTTAGTTTGTCTAGAATCTTTTTTTTTTCAAGTACTAGAGTTTAAACATAGAGCCTCACTCTTGCTAGACAGGTGCTCTACTACTTGAGCCATGCCTCCGGCCCTTTTTTGTTCTGGTTATTTTTGAGATAGGGTCTCGCTTTTTGCCTGGACTGGGGTCTTTCTATTTTACACTTCCTGTTGTACCTGGGATGTCAAGTGAGTCCATCATGCCAGAGTTTTCCATTGAGACTGGGTCTCCCCAACTTTTCTGCCTGGGATAGGATTACTGGCTTCAGTCACAGAACCCAATTTTGGATTTACTAGAATTTTAAAAACTAGAAATCATCTATTTTTGGTGGTACTGGGGCTTGAACTCAGGGCCTCATATTTGTCAAGCTCACTAGGCAGGAAGGCATTTCTTAAAATGAGATTTTTATAAAGTTCTCAGAATCAAACAAAATTCCAAATGCATAACAGAAGCTCTGTATTATGATTTTAAAATGTATATTTATGAAAATAACATAATGAAAATCACTAACTGTTAAAAAGGAGAGAGGAGGAGAGAGGGGGTTAAGAAAGCATGATAAAGATGAAGTGAATTTGATCAAAGTATAGTATTTATATGTATAAATATCAAAACAAAACCCTTTTGTGCAATTAACTTATGCTAACAAAAATTTTAAATTAGTTACAATATTAGTATGTATGGAAAAGGAACTTCTCAGTGGAATTTAACTTACTTTTTTTGTACATTGAGAATCATTGAATACCTTATGTGGACAATTCTATTTAATCAACATGGTATGGTAGGAAGATACTAACATCCTCATTTTAGAGATGAATAGAACGAAGCTTAGAAAGATTAATTACTCAAAGTCACACAACTCAGCAGTGGTATACTTAATAGTCAAACTCGGGTTTATTTCACTTCAAAATCAAAGACTCTAACATCGATGGATGGTGTCTCTTCACAAAAGTTGAGCTTCATCATTGGGCTGAGCCATGAGAATTAGAAAATCATTCATGGTAATCCAGCATAAGAAGCAATTTTTTAAGCAAACACAGTGATACAAAGTTACACATGAGCAAGGTATAGAGGGACTGCATAATTGTGACTGCAGGAGACAAGAATCATTTCACAGTAGGACTATTTTTTGCATTTTTATGGTGTCTACTTTGGGGAGCAATTGATTTAATCTCAAAAAAGTAACACCCAGAGAAGGCATTCTTTTGTTTTTGACTTACCACTCTTAAAGTAAAGATATGCAGTAAATGTCCATAAATATACTTTAATAGACAGAAAGTGCTGCTTCCAGAAAATAGCTCATATTTCTAAGGGTCAAATTTCCACGAGCAGGCTTGGGCCTGTGTGGGATTCACTTGTTTACTCCTGGCTGCACAAACAATTCGTCTGAAAATGCGTACCCCAAATACCGGAACAATGGCAGCTTGAACCTGTGCAAGCTGTTGCAAATCTCTGTATAAGTTTCCAACTTTCAGGAGGCTTTTTTTTAATCAACTTTGAAATCTGGAAAACACCTTATTATGAAATTTTAAACAGAAAAATCTCAACAGAAACAACTTATGTACAATGAAAACTTGAAACTAAGTGGACAATAAAGGACAGAGGGTCATAGCTGAGTAAAGAACAAACACATCCCTTGATTTACCTCACTAATCTGTGGTAGAAATCTGTTTAGCATTTCCTGAAGGTTACCTCTAATTCTAATTGCCTATTTTCATCCTGTCCTTCTGAGACATTGGAGTCACAGATGCCCTTTCGGTGAGCATCAAATGCCTTCTGTGTAATTAGGTAAGCTTAGGTGCTGACACCAGTGGTCGGTAGCTTAATTACAGACGTACAGAGGGCAGAAGGAGGCCCACAATTCAGAGCTGCTATGTGGATATTAATCAGTGTTAATAGCAGTAGCTTCCTCCTTTGCAGAAGGTGTACACCAGATCATATTTGATTCAGAGAGTGCAGTAGTTCAAACCGTTCAAAAATGAGGCAAAGTGTATTCCATCTAATTTTGTGTGAAAAGAAGAGATTACATATATCAGGGGAAATTTAAGAATAGCACATAGTCCCATAAACCACTCACTGGGGACCATTTTCAGCTCACATTCTCATCATTACAGTTTATTGAGGAAGAACTAAGCCCAGTGGGAGAGCAGCAGTGGAGCACAGAAAGTGAGCTGTCAGTTAAAGCGACAGAGCTACAGCTTTCCCAGCAGTTTCTATGCTTGCCAAAACAAAGGTGAGCTGTAGTAGGTCTCTGTGGTCAGTGAAAATAACCCTGAAGCAAGAAGCAGATATGCCAACCATGACCCAACCATGCACAAGGAAGACACGCTGCCCAGCACAGGCTACAGATAGACCTGGATGCTATTCCTCAGGTCTCCCTCTAAAGGAGGTGGTGTTGACTGCAGTGCCGGGGAGCTTCCTGCAAGGTGTTGTTAATTCATTTTTGTATTCAACAGAGTCATGGACTGCTATAATAGACCTGGTCACATCAATGATTTTCACTAGGTTACTTTGTAACTTTCAACAAATTCTTTCATTATCTTCACAGATCCTGTTATCTAAATGCGATGAATGGTGATTCAAAGTCAAGGTGAATCCCAAAGTAAGAAAAACTCGCCAATCTGATGTCTTCGTTTCTTTCCTTATTCTCTCTCTCTCTCTCTCTCTCCATATTGTCCAAGGCTTTAAAACTAAAGTCACAGTTTTGGGAGTATTAAACAAATAGTAGGTTTTAAACAAACACTTCTTTTTTAAAAATTTTTATTGTTTTATTATTCATAAGTGCATAAAATGCTTGGTTCATTTCTTCCCCCTGCCCCCACCCCTCCCTTACCACTACTCCGCCCCCTCCCTCTCCCCCGCACCCCCTCAATACCTGGCAGAAACTATTTTGCCCTTATCTCTAATTTTGTTGTAGAGAGAGTATAAGCAATAATAGGAAGGAACAAGGGTTTTTGCTGGTTGAGATAAGGATAGCTACACAGGGCATTGACTCACATTGATTTCCTGTGCGTGGGTGTTACCTTCTAGGTTAATTCTTTTTGATCTAACCTTTTCTCTAGTTCCTGTTCCCCTTTTCCTATTGGCCTCAGTTGCTTTTAAGGTATCTGCTTTAGTTTCTCTGCGTTAAGGGCAACAAATACTAGCTAATTTTTTAGGTGTCTCACCTATCCTCACCCCTCCCTTGTGTGCTCTCGCTTTTATCATGTGCTCAAAGTCCAATCCCCTTGTTGTGTTTGCTCTTGATCTAATGTCCGCATATGAGGGAGAACATATGATTTTTGGTCTTTTGGGCCAGGCTAACCTCACTCAGAATGATTTTCTCCGTTCCATCCATTTACCAGCAAATGACAACATTTCGTTCCTCTTCATGGCTGCATAAAATTCCATTGTGTATAGATACCACATTTTCTTAATCCATTTGTCAGTGGTGGGGCATCTTGGCTGTTTCCATAACTTGGCTATTGTGAATAGTGCTGCAATAAACATGGGTGTGCAGGTGCCTCTGGAGTAACCTGTGTCACAGTCTTTTGGGTATATCCCCAAGAGTGGTATTGCTGGATCAAATGGTAGATCGATGTCTAGCTTTTTAAGTAGCCTCCAAATTTTTTTCCAGAGTGGTTGTACTAGTTTACATTCCCACCAACAGTGTAAGTGGGTTCCTTTTTCCCCGCATCTTCACCAACACCTGTTGTTGGTGGTGTTGCTAATGATGGTTATTCTAACAGGGGTGAGGTGGAATCTTACTGTGGTTTTAATTTGCATTTCCTTTATTGCTAGAGATGGTGAGCATTTTTTCATGTGTTTTCTGGCCATTTGAATTTCTTCTTTTGAGAAAGTTCTGTTTAGTTCACTTGCCCATTTCTTTAATTGGTTCATTAGTTTCTGGAGAATTTAGTTTTTTAAGTTCCCTATATATTCTGGTTATCAGTCCTTTGTCTGATTTGTAGCTGGCAAACATTTTCTCCCACTCTGTGGGTGTTCTCTTCAGTTTAGAGACCATTTCTTTTGATGAACAGAACTTTTTTAGTTTTATGAAGTCCCATTTATCTATGCTATCTCTTAGTTGCTGTGCTGCTGGGGTTCCGTTGAGAAAGTTCTTACCTATACCTACTAACTCCAGAGTATTTCCTACTCTTTCCTGTATCAACTTTAGAGTTTGTGGTCTGATATTAAGATCCTTGATCCATTTTGAGTTAATATTGGTATAGGGTGAAAACAAACACTTCTGAGTCAAGATTCAAAATCATGTTTTCCTACCTTCAACAATTTAGGCTTCCTTAAGTCTAGATGACATCTTTTGTATGTGTGTGACATAAACATTTTTCACAGATGCACAGGAAGTAAGTGAAATCTAAATAGAAAATTAACTCTTACTACAAATCAATTATCCTTATTATCTGGCAAAAACAGAGAAAAGGAAACTCTTTGCCAGTTCTCCAAGAAGAGATGGTCTAACTTGACTTACCATGAGCCACTTGGCGGTGGCTTATGCAGTAATGGTCTAGTACTTAGGAGAGGCACTTGTTAGAAGCTAATGATTCAATTTTCTCCGTCTTTTGACTCGGGCTCCTGGAGTACAACAGGGCAGCCATAACATCTTACTCGTTTAGAGCACACTTCTGGGAGTAGTCTAAAAGATCAGGCTGATCCCATGGTACTTGTTCTCCACTCATTAAGTATATGTATCTGACTAGTGATACATCTGTCTTTAAAAGTGTCTAGCAACAGATGGCAGAAATGAATACAGCAAAATGGAATTAAGTGTGAAGCTTTGAGGGTAACAGATAAGTTACAGGTAAGTCTTAATAAAGAATAGATTTGTTTCCACACCATAAATTTTTTTCAGTTAGTACTAGAGTACATGTGCTGCTTACTAATGAATCCAGATCTATTAAAGTTTAAATACATAGAAGTTTCCTCCTTTACCTTCTGAATAACTGCCTGCTGAATTTAATTCATATTGCTCACACCTTCACAGTTAGAATGGAAAAAATCTGATGAGAAAATTCTGAAAATGAGTTTGCACTTTTAGTGCTACCTACAGCTTACCTGATGCTAATGACACCCATGTCACCAGCTTCACTTGGGCTCTGTAAAATCCACAGTGACAGTGCAGCAACTACATTCTCCTCTTCATGAAAAAGAAGTGGTTACACTTCAGGGAGCTCCACAGAGGAAGTGAGAGGCAAGATGACCTCCCTTTACACACAGTTTGTGAAAGCCATGTAGACATATGTGGAAACCAAGATTCATTGCTTTTATTTTTACTTCTCCCTTGTTCAGTAGTTTTACTTTGCCCTGATTCCAAGAGGGTATAGACCAATAAAAAAAAACAACTACTGAGGCTTCTTGTTAGTTGCTTAATTTTACAATAGGACAAAAGGAGAAAAAAATGTCACCATTGTCCAAGTATCACTAACAGGCTTACATCTATTTATCTATTATCTGCAATCTAGCTACATACATCCTATTTATTTATTTTCTACCTATTTGATAATCTAGACAGTTCTCTCTCTTTATATATATAATCCATATGTAAATATTATATATAATATATAACATATAATACATACCATAAAATATGCTGTTTCACATATAAATAAAACATATGCTTTATTTACCTATAAAACAAGACTATATGTATGTAAAATAATAGTTTTACAAAATATTGTTCTCTGAAAAATGCAGTATCAAAAGTAAACCCACAGAATAGTGAGATGTAATTTACATTATCTTTCCTATATACTTGACCTACAGTAATTATCTTAGTCAATGTTTATTGTCTGTTATACAAAAGATCAGTTAACCAGAGAAAAGTGTGATATAGAGACCACATAAATAAATTGTTCATTAAAATTCATAAGGCAATTCAAGCACTAACTTTATTGGAAATTAGTAATAGTGCAATAAATCATGAGTATTCCAGTCAGTTATTGTGTTTATTTTGGTATGCAAATTAACATTATTTCTGAGATTGGATATCAGTGTAAATGTTAACTCTCCCTTCAGTTAAAAGCTTCCTTTGTGTGACTGTGTAAACAACCATCATTTATTTTCTGGAATGACAGACCAAATTATTTATGAAAAACAGTTACTATTACATAGCTGTCCACCTCATTCCCAACTCTTTGTATTAACCACTCACAATTTTGGTTTCACTTAGAAATTTGGTAGTTTTAATTTTCAAATTCAAATATTCATTAGTTTTATGTTTCCCTTAGCAAATATATATGCATAGGTTCATTTCAAATACAAATATCTTATACCAGAGCTATTTTATAATCCTACACAGGAAAGGGCAAGGTTAATTTTCCATGATCATGATTCAAACTACTTCAGCATGTGGTCACTGGCATTGACCAGGTGAGGCAGAACCCTGGGACAATGTCTCTTCTCTAATTCTTGAAATTGCCAAACCAGTTCCCTTTGTTTCCTCAACTTTCTAGTCCTTATTCTATTAAGGACTCATAAGAACAGGTATTGCGAATGACAATGACTATGTCTTAGATACAAGTTGGGCATAGAAGCCATTAAAATATTCATTTAAGTGGCCATTTAAACTATGAAACGCAACTGCCTTGAGTAAGTGACTAAAGTCGTTCCTACTGCTTTCCCTTGCAGAATATAACTTTAACCACTAATTCTCACTGAAAAAATTCCATTAGTCTAGGTTTGAAACCCTGGAAAGCAAATATTGCTATAAAAATACATTATTTCAGTTTCTTTTAATAAGAGTATTTTGTTAAAGCATTTAGTATTGTTAATATGTGTTGAAGCTAAAATATGAAAGGAAAAAACATTCTTAATTCCTAACCATGTGGAAAAGAATAATTGGTCATCATTTCACCAAGCACATACTGGATGCTTACTGTGTTCCAGCCTATGGCAATCAATAAATGCTTGTTAGATGAATAAAGGTGTCTATCTGTGTGTTATATCCCTATTTTGCTCACTTTCTTGCTTCCTCCAGGGTGAATATTGTATTTGAAGGATAAGATGATTCATTTTAAAAGAGAAGGAATGGGAAGACAATGACTGACACTGGGGTTTCTGCTACTGTTGATCAAATGCATGTTATCTACTAATTTGATTTCCTGGGCAAGTCATTCCTATGTCAGTTAATTGGTCCTTTATCATTAGGAAAAACCAGAAGCAAAGCATTTATACTTGGCCCCTTTCACTTTGCACCCTTTCCAAAGGGTTTCTAGGACAAGGATTTGGCTAAACCTTAAAACTTCGTGGATGGGTTTATGTAGCATTGTATTAGTGAGCCTAAAGTCAGCTCCTGAATTGACACTTAATCCTATTAAGCATAAAAGATTCTTAAAAAAAGAAAACCTGTGTGAAACATGGCATGAAACATCTACTTTTAGCATCTGATCAGGTGCTTTGAATGTTTTAGTCAAGGTCTTATGCCAACTTGGGTCTTTCATTCTTGCAGTAATTTTTGGAATTTTGATACCGTGAGTGTGTGAAATGATAGCTGTTAAAAGACATCTTGGAGCTACGACTGCAGTCAGAGAGGCTGATGAATGGAAATGGAGGAAAAGCAAGCAACATAAATACAGAGCAATCTGTGCATCTCCTGGAAGATAATGAAGTTATGCTCCTCTATTATTTTAAAGTTACTTGCCTTGCAAACTGTAGATTTCTCCAACGCTGTTCTGACGAGTAATATGATGCCAGTAGGCACTACGAGGAAGAGAGATGGATTTGGATAACGTCATTGGTTCAGTCAAGCTTGTCTGAAGCTAAAAGAGAAAGAAAACTTATCTTAGGATTTATTTAAAATAGTAAACTGAAATCTGCTCTTTGGAATGTTGAGCATCAAATATAAGTGGTAATCTGCTGTAGACACATGCATAATCACCTATTTAAGGGTAGCTTTTTTTTAAAAGAAAAATCATTATTCAAAAACATGAAATGAACACTTGTAAATAATTTAATCTTCCTAATTAGCAAAGAAGTGAACATTAAGATGGTACAGGGATTCCAAGGAGAATTCTAGTAGCTTATAGCCAGTTGGGAATGCTGTCAAATACCAAGTGAAACAGCCAACTGTATTCCACCAGGCCAACCTGCTTGCATTTCAATGGATAGGAACTATTTGCATTACCCTCAGCTTTCTATAATGTATTGTGGTGAAATAACTCAAGAAATGAAGGTGCAAACTGTTTAGAATTAGGTGTCCCAGAAATGTGTCAAAGGCAAGATAACCATTGGTCTTTTACCCTCAGTTCAGATTCTCCACCTTTATATAAAGGCTGTTTTTCTCAAACACACCTTTTTCTTGCTTCTATGATAGGACCTCACACACATTGAATGAGTGTTTTCTCTGAAGAATGCTGTGATACGAGGGAGGCACATTTTCTTATTTATAGCACACATTTTCAGATGTCTGAAGATAGCCACATGATATCACATCACTTGCTCAGGAAGATGGTTAGAACAAAGAAAACAATAGATTACACTGTATTTTTAAGAAAGAAAACTTATTCTTATTGATTCACATCTGCCTTAAAAAAAACCTACAAAAGCAGTTTTATTTGATCTTTGGATAAATTTCTCTGATATCACCTGGTCAAGTATTGACTTTTTTTTTTTTTTTGGTATCACTTTCATCTTTTTTTTTCTTTTATTCATATGTGCATACAATGTTTGGGCCATTTCCCCTCCCTCTCCCCCTCTATCCCCTTGCTTCCAGGCAGAAACTGTTTTGACCTTATCTCTAATTTTGTTGAAGAGAGAGTATAAGCAATAATAGGAAGGACAAAGGGTTTTTGCTAGTTGAGATAGGATAGCTACACAGGGAGATTCCTAGCATTGCTTCCATGTACATATGTGTTACATTCTAACTTGATTCTTCTTGAAATGACCTTTTCTCTTTTTTTTCCTTTTATTCATATGTGCATACAATGTTTGGGTCATTTCTTCCCCCTTCCCCCACCCCTCCCTTACTTACCCCACCCCCTCCCTCTCCCCCCTACCGCCTCTCTATCAGGCAGAAACTATTTTGCTTTTATCTCTAATTTTGTTGAAGAGCGAGTATAAGCAATAATAGGAAGGAACAAGGGTTTTTACTAGTTGAAATAAGGGTAGCTATACGGGGAGTTTACGCGCATTGCTTTCCTGCACATATGTGTCACATTCTAAATTATTTCTTCTCGATCTAACCTTTTCTCTAGTTCCTGGTCCCCTTCTCCTATTGGCCTCTGTTGCTTTAAAGTTTCTGCATTAGTTCCTTTGGATTGAGGACATCAAATGCTATCTTGTTTTTTTTGGGGGGGTCTTGCCTATCCTAATACCTCCCTTGTGTGCTCTCGCTTTATCATGTGATCAAAGTCCAATCCTCTTGTTGTGTTTGCCCTTGAACTAAAGTCCATATATGAGGGAGAACATATGATTTTTGGTCTTCTGGGCCTGGCTAACCTCACTCAGGATGTTCTCCAGTTTCATCCATTCTTCTTCATGACTGCAAAAATTTCCATTGTGTATAAATACCATATTTTCTTAATTGAGTCATTGATAGTGGGGCATCTTGGCTATTTCCATAACTTGGCTATTGTGAATAGTGCTGCAATAAACATGGGTGTGCAAGTGCCTTTGGAGTAACCTGTGTCATAGTCTTTTGGGTATATCCCCAAGAGTGGTATTGCTGGATCATATGGTAGATCTATGTTTAGATTTTTAAGAAGGCTCCAAATTTTTTTCCAGAGTGGTTGTACTAGTTTGCATTCCCACCAGCAGCATATGAGGGTTCCTTTTTCCCTGCATCCTCGTCAACACCTGCTGTTAGTGGTGTTGCTAATGATGGCTATTCTAACAGGGGTGAGGTGGAATCTTAGTGTGGTTTTGATTTGCATTTCCTTAATGGCTAGAGATGGTGAGTATTTTTTCATGTGTTTTTTAGCCATTTGAATTTCTTCTTTTGAGAAAGTTCTGTTTAGTTCATTTGCCCATTTCTTTATTGGTTCATTAACTTTGGGAGAATTTAGTTTTTTGAGTTCCCTATATACTCTGTTTATCAGTCCTTTGTCTGATGTGTAGCTGGCAAATATTTTCTCCCACTTTGTGCATGGTCTCTTCAGTTTAGAGACCATTTCTCTAAGCTTAGCAGAAGCTTTTTAGTTTTATGAAGTCCCATTTATCTATGCTATCTCTTAGTTGCTGAGCTGCTGGGGTTCCAATGAGAAAGTAATTGCCTATACCTATAATATACTATTAGTTCTAAAATATTTCCTAGTCTTTCCTGTACCAACTTTAGAGTTTGTGGTCTGATATTAAGCTCCTTGATCCATTTTGAGTTAATACTCGTATAGGGTGATAAACATGGATCTAGTTTCAGTTTTTTGTAGACTGCTAACCAGTTTTCCCTGAAGTTTTTGTTGAAGAGGCTGTCTTTTCTCCATCATATATTTTTAGCACCTTTGTCAAGGATAAGTTGGTTATAGTTGTGTCAGCCTTAGCAATTTAATACTAGTACTCAGCATTGAGCTGCCCAGCAACTTTTAATTTTATTCTTAATTTTAAACCACATATTATATATTGGTCTTTTTGGTTGGCACAATTAGTAAGACAATGTGACAGTAGTTTAAGCACTTTCCTTAGATAATTTTATTGGTTCTAATTTTATTTTTTTTATTGTTATGCTGGGTAGGGGTACATTGTGACATTTACAAAAGGCTTACAATATATCAAATATATCATACTTGAATTCACCCCCTCTACCATTCTCCTTTATACCCCCATTCCTGGTGTAGTATCAACAGGTGTCATTTTTCTGTTTACATACATGTGTACACAGTATTTGCACCATATTCAACCTCCTCCACCCTTTTCCCATCTCCTCCCCTCTTCCACTGATATCAACCCCTGCCCCCCAGGTGGGACTTGTTCAGCCTTCCTGTTTTCCAATTTTGCAAAAGAAAGAAGAAAATGACATGTTTGTTTGTTTAAGATAGCTACACAGGGAGTTTCTTTATGGCATTTCCATGTATATATGTATTATAGCCCGATTTGGTTCATCTCCTTTATTTTTCTTCTTTCTTCCTTAGTCCTCTTCATATAGTGACTTCAAAAGGTTTAAAAATTCTATATTCATTCTTGTATAGGAAGTACTTCAACCATATTCACCTTCTTAACTTCCTTGTTTTGTCCTCCCTCTCTCTTATGTGACCTGCCTTAGTGTGAACTGTTTTTCATAAAATTTCTGTATTTGTATTAGGTCTATATTCCACATATGAGAGAAAACATGTGGCTTTTGGACTTCTGAGCCTGGTTATCTTCACTTAAGATGATGTTCTCCAATTCCATCCATTTATTTGTGAATGAGTAAATTTCATTCTTCTTTGTGGTAAAATTCCATTGTGTATAAATATCACATTTTCTTAATCCATTCATCAGTAGTGGGGCATCTTGGCTGTTTCCATAACTTAACTATTGTGAATAATGTTGCAATAAACATGGGTGTACAAGTGCCTTTGTTGTAATCTGACTTACATCTGGGTATATCCTTAGGAGTGGAATTTCTGGATCATATGGCAGTTCTATTTTTAGTTTTTTGAGGTACTCCATATTGTTTTCCATAGTGGTTGTACTAATTTAGATTCCTACCAGCAGTGTATGAGGGTTCCTTTTTCTCCATACCCTCTCCAACATTTGTTGTTGGTGGTGTTCTTGATGGTAGTCATTCTAATAGGAGTGAGGTGGAATCTTAAGGTGGTTTTATTTGCATTTCCTTTATGGCCAGGGATGTTGAACATTTCTCCATGTGTTTTTCAGCTATTTGGGTGTTTTCCTTTGAGAAAGATCTGTTCAATTCTTTTGCCCATTTCTTTACCAGGTCATTGAATTTTTGGGAGTTTCATTTTTTTGAGCTCCCTGTGTATTCTGGTTATCAAACCCTTGTCAGATGTATAGCTGGCAAAGATTTTCTCTTATTCTGTGGGCAGCCTCTTCAATTTAGAGATCAATTCTTTTATTGTGTTAAGATTTTTAATTTCATGTAGTACAATTTGTCGATCCTTTCTCTTAGTTGTTGAGCCATTTGAGTCTATTGAGGAAGTCATTGCCTAAGCCTATTAATTATATTGTAGTCCCTACTCTTTCCTGAACTAGCTTCAAAGTTTCAAATCTTTTTTAAAATTGATACTTGTACAGGGTGACAGACGTGGATCTAGATTCAGTTTTCTGCATGAAGATATCTAGTTTTCCCAGCAACATTTGTTGAAGAGGCAGTCTTTTCTCCATCATGCTGAAATTAAAAGCTGGTTCTTTGAAAGGATAAACAAGATCAACAAACTCCTGGCAAATCTGACTAAAATGAAGAGGGAAAAGAGCCAAATTAAAATGATTAGAAATGAAAAGGGGGAGATAACAACAAACACAAAGGGAATCCAGGGAATCATCAGGGACTACTTTGAAAACCTATATTCAAACAAGTTGGAAAATCTAGAAGAAATGGACAAATTTCCAGATACTAATGACCATCCAAAATTGAATCAAGTGAATATTAACTACCTAAACAGATCTATAACATGTAATGAAATTGAGCCAGCAATAGAGTCTACCAAAAAAAGAAAGTCCAGGACCTGATGGATTCGCTGCTGAATTCTACCAGATCTTTAAAGAAGAATTAATACCAACATTCCTCAAACTTTTCCATGAAACAGAAAGGGAAGGAACAAGGCCAAACTTATTCTATAAAGTTGGTATTACACTCATCCCAAAACCAAACAAGGAATAGCAAAAAAATAGAATTGCAGTCTAATCTCTTTGATGAACATAGATGCAAAAATCCTCAATAAAATATTGGCAAACCAAATTCAAAAGCATATAAAAAAGATCATACACCATGATCAAGTCGATTTCATCCCAGGGATGCAGGAATGGTTCAACATAGCAAATCATTAAATGTAATAGAGCACATTAACAGAAGCAAAGACAAAAACCACATTATTATCTCAACTGATTCATGTTAGGAAAGATGCCACTCACAAAGAAAGCTCACGAGAAAAGTCTCACATCCAAGAGCAAAGCTTAATGGCAGGCTTGAACTGCCAGGCTGGCTGGAGAAAGATGGCACAGCCCAGACTCTGGGTGAGGCGTGGCTTTTATAGAAGGGGGAGGTTAAGGAAGTTAGCATATCCACGGAAGTCTCTGGTAGGGTGGGACTCTCTTAGAGCGTGGGAATTTCTGTTAAGGACCAGGCTGCCATTTTGGCCAATTCACAAAATGGCAGCATTATTACTCTTATCATTCTCCCATTTTTCTTTAATAATGATGAGGGTAGGGGCTGAGGATTGGGAATTGGGGCAAAGCGACAGTCTCTTAGCTGATTCCTGCTGGCAGGGGGCACTGTATGGGGTGAGATCCTCAGACTCCTGTGTCCTGGTGGGTGGGGGCCCTCATAGCAGTCTTCTGGATTGTTTTGGAGAGGTTGATATCCTTGGAGGTACATCTGGTTAGACTTTTGATTAGCAATAGCAGACATGTAGTATGATACAAGGGAGGAAGCTTAAGGATAGGAGAGCAAGAAATATAGGCATTAGTATGGCATTAGCCAGGAGAACCACTGTGAAATGTTGTTCCCTAGACAATTTCAAGGGTCCTCCAATTCCCTTCTTTGTTTTTTTAACTGTTCCTTGAGAGGCGCTGCCACTGGGCGATTCCATTGAGCTTGACAGCAGTGGGTGTCATGAGAATGACGAGATGAGGGCTGGTCCATCCACTGAAGTCCCAATGAATAGGGTAGAAGATCCTTTAGGAGAACAAGATCCCCTGGTTTAACATAAATTGTTATAGGGTGGGCAGGATCTGGTCTGCATGCTCTCTGAGAAGTTCCCAAGAAGGTTAAGGTAAAGTAGGTAGTCAGTCAGAGGAGCAGAGTATGTTGGAGGCAAGTTTTATAAGAGAAATGGGTAGCCATACATTATTTAAGACCCAAATAGGAATATTACAAAGAGCATAAAAAGGTGTCTGCTAAGGGACTGCATACCTAGGGATCTAAATTTTGCAAAATCCTGTAACTCCCAAGAAAGCTGTAAGCTGCTTTATTGTATGTGGGGGAGGGAAACAGAAGATTGGGTCAATGCTTTAATGACTCAGGGAGTGAGTCTGTTCTTTTAAGGCCACACCTAGGTAGATGACTTGTGGGAGGCAGGGGCTGTCAGGATTTAAATGTAACACTCAGATAAAAGAGAGCTCTAGCTCATTTTTAACATAACTTTACGTTTTTAACATTGTAAATGTTTGTACCATATTTAGATAAAGTATAGACACAACACTGTTACAAGGTGGTCACTTAAGACACATAAGCAAATACGTAAATGAACTCTGATTTAGTAGTACTTAAAGCTTGACAAGATCAGCAGAAAACACAAATAATTTTTTTGATAAAATCTTTCTCTGTAATGTTTTTTTGTAGATGTTACTCAGAGCAGAACAATATTAAGATAACCTTGTTATTTTATAGATGTAGAGAATTTGATTTTAGTTTGACATGACCCTAAAAATCTTTTAGGCAACTCTTAGATTATACTCAACTTTAACTTTATCACACACTGAAGCTTTTTATTACACAGTTTTAAAACTTACTCAGACCTTTATATAACATACTAAACCCTTTGATGGCTTGCCTTTATCCCTCCTATTTTAAACAATCTTTAGGACAAATCCTTCTTTACAAAATCCTTTCTCACTTAAAAACATTCCTTTTTCCTTTAACTTCTCAAAAAGTACATTCACTACCTATCTATGTCCTTTTTAGTTGTTTACTTTATAACTTGTATTTTAAAATTAACTTTTATAAGAATTTTAAATTTATTACGTAGGCTGGAGCAACTAATTAGTAACCCTTGTTTTTCTTTTTTTAAGGAATTTATGATAGGCATAGGCCTCATCATCCCTCAGGCTTGAGAGGATATTGTTTTGGGTGTGGAAACTGTGAGGGATTTTTGAGTTTTATTTAAATAGGGAGGGCTGTCCAGGCTCACCCTACACTCATCTCATCAGTCCACATTGTGGAATCTATTTGTTCCTGAAGGAGGGGGCAGAGAAATAGCTGCCTGGGAGGAGGAGAATTTGAGTTTTTAGTTGAGATAGTAAATCCTGTCCCAGCAGGGACATTGGAGTTTTAGGTACTGTGAGGAAAGAGTGACAGAAGAGGAGGTCTCCCCAAGAGGAGGCCAGAGGCTGGGAAAAGTAGCACTCTAGGGGCTGGCCAGATTTGTCCTGAATGATAACTTTTGTCATTGGACTGGGGACCTGGAGAGAAAGGTAATACAGAGAAATGAGCTCCACTGTCTTGCCGGAAAATGATCTTTTGTTTTTCTACCATAATGGCTCCCCAACATTGATGCCAAGGACTGGAGCATGGACATGGGGCCGGGACCCATCAATCCATAGGAGGTGACACCTTGCCTTCCATCTGGTGACAGGGACACTTAGACCTCCAGTGGTTACCCTTGCAGAGAAGGCAGGGTCCCAGTTGAGGGTGGGGCTGTCTCCTGGGCTGTCCCCCTTAAGCATTCTCTGCAGAAATGCCCCTCCTGGCAGCAAGTTCAGGATGCAGGCCCCAGTCAGTTGGGGCCCTCTCTGAGAGCAGCAATGAGGCCATGGTTTCTCTTATCTTTTTCTCTCCTGTTAATAAGATCCTGGACATACATACATAGCTATAAATACAGAGATGGCTAGATGTATTACTTGGTTCAATGACTTTTCTCCTTCAGCCACAGACTTTGAGTTTTTTATGAATATCTGGGGCTGACTTTGTTAGAAATTTATCTTTGAGGAAAACCTCTTTCACCTGTGACTCTGGGTCCACTGTGGTATGCTTTAGATAGCGTCCTTAAGATGCAACTGAGGCCAATAGGAGAAGGGGACCAGGAACTAGAGAAAAGGTTAGATCAAGAAGAATTAACCTAGAAGGTAACACACATGCACAGGAAATTAATTTGAGTCAACTCTCTGTATAACTGTCCTTATCTCAACTAGCAAAAACCCTTGTTCCTTCCTCTTATTGCTTATACTCTCTCTTCAACAAAGTTAGAAATAAGGGCAAAATAGTTTCTACCGGGTATTGAGGGGTGGGAGGGAGAGGGAAGGGGTGGAGTGGGTGGTGAGGGAGGGGATGGGGGCAGGGGGGAGAAATGACCCAAGCTTTATATGCACATATGAATAATAAAAAAATAAATAAATAAAAAGAAAGATGCTGCAGAAAGATAAGGGGATTTTCTTCAGAGCATTGTTGTAAAGCAAAGTTGTTATTTTACATTGACACCTGATACTCTGGAGAGCAGGTCTCTGAACCATTCTGGCCCTCAGTTTCCTCACTTGAAGAATGAAGGATCTGGTCTAGGTTAAAATACTTTCTTCCACTATGAGATGGCTAAAGTGACATTAGCACCACTTATCTTTCTTACCATTTCTTTTTTTTTTTTTTTGATTTAGCAATGCTGGGGAATTGAATCCAGGGCTTTGCACATGCTGGGCAGACATTCTCCCACTGAGATACTTCCTCAGCCCCAAATATCTTTTTTGTCTTTGGCTTTACTAGATTTGAACTCAGGGCTTTATGCTTGCAAAGTGGCACTCTACTGCTTGAGACATATCACCAGTCCCTTTTAGTGTGGATCTGTTAAGGAGACTGTTTTGTGCCCCCATAGGTAGGCACATTTATTCCCTCATTTTCAGGTGCCACAGGTATTGGGGCTCATTGTAAATGGTAATCATTTCCAACCTCAGTGGCCTGGGCCAGAACCTATTGCTTTTCTAATGAGACAAGAGTCTGGTCTAATAGAAGTATAATATCCTTTCATGTCAATTGAAAGGTTTGGATCACAGAGATAAAGGCTTGAATGTATTTGAGCATCAGTATAGCTGTCCAGATGTTTTTAAATTTCCCTTATATCTGATAGCTGGAAGGGGATATAGACTCGCCCTCTTCTTAGCATTACCTATTGAAGGGGGAGGCACCCATTAGGACGTTTTGGATATTGGGGTGGCTTAGAAGGTAGGGCAGAGGGTGGAGCAGTAGGGATGGGCCTTGTCATTGATGAGGGGATTTTCTGGTCCTCCTTTCCATGTTTATCTTGTGGCTTACAAAGAATGGCCAGTGTTTGAGTAATTTGTATAGGGGACCTCAGTTTACTTTTTTCCCTTTTATAGAAAAGGTCTAACTGGAGTATGGTATTGTAATTTAAGGAATCCTGTGAAGGCCACTTCTCTTGGTCCCCCAAGGCATATTGAGGCCAGACCTCAGTACAAAGCTTCCAACATCTACAAGCCAGAAGACTGGAAGGTGCAGGTCCCATCTAGAAAGAACAAAATGTTAGGATCCTGTCTTTTAGCTAACAGCAGGCAACCTCTTTAATAAAGGCTACTTTTTTAATAAAGGAATAAATCATCTTAAAGTTACAGAAGGGCATTCAGAGGGCGTCCCAGGCCAATAACAGTACCATATTGTCCATTTTGAGATTTCTGGGACTATAACCTTGAGCTGTGTCAGGACATGCCTATTTGCTTTCCCTCTTTCCCTTGTGAGGGAGGAGTTAGGGCATTAGTGTGGCAGCCACAGTTTTTTCTTTTTTTGTAAGTGCTTTTGCCCAGCAGCTGACTTAAAGTTACTTTAGACTGAGAGGCCTGGCAAACTAGTTGGAATAACTTAAGTCATAAGGTACCATGCTACAAGTTCTTCATGGGAGGCAGGGTCCCAGTAAGCCCAGGGAGGGGAAGGCAGACAGAGACAAAGGACACGCAGTGAGACCAAGGAGGAAGCAGAAAAGGTGTCCTGACATCTTAGGCAAGGGAGGGGAAGGCAGAGCCTGGAGGCATGACACACACCTGAGGGATTAGCCATCACCTGTGCCTCTAGGTCACTCCCATTGACTGGTACTGGAACGCTTTCAGCAACATGAAACCTCCACTCTCCGGTCACTGTCTCAGGCAAAAAGGGCATTGAGGGGGAGCCGGGGGCGGGGGGGGGTAAGAAGCAGTCGTCAGATGCCATAACCAAACAGGACTCCCCTAACATAGCATGAGGCATACCCAAATAAACCCCAGGCTTGGTCTCAGCCCACAGGGAGGGAGCATGAATCACCTTGAGGCCAGAGTTGGCAAAGAGTGGCTTGCTTAACTCCATGACAGGAAAGTCCCTCAGGAAGATAGGAAGAGTCAAGCAGCATGAGCAGCACAAGAAGTCTGCTTACATGGGGAAGGAGGAGGTTCAGGAGAGGATTTTTGGTTCATTTAGAAGCTGGTTTAGAGGCTAATAGAACCTGCATAGGGGAAAAGGAAGTACAGAGGGAAGGTTTGGTGTGGAGATAGGAAAAGGATTGGGCATAAGGTATTTTTTTCCATTTACCAGCACACTCACAGAAATTGTATAAATCCCTTAAAATATTGGGATCAAAAGTGCCATTAAGTGGCCATTTGGAGGCATTGTCCAATGGATATTGGGGCGAGGATTGATTGCAGAGAAAAATGAGCTTTCAGGGCTTAAGATCAGGTGTTAGGCGGAGGGGCCCAAGGTTGGCCAGGAGACATCCCATTGGGGGGTCTGAAGGAATTTGGGATGGTCCAACTCCCATGGTGAGGCCTGACCTGAGGAGAGATATGGTAGGCATCCCTGAAATATCAGGTCCTCAGGAGAGAGAGAGAGATGTGGAGCATCCAGAGGGAACTTCTTCATCATGGGGGTCCACAGTCCCTAGTGGGGAACCTGGTTCCCGGGGATGGGAGTGAGCCAAGACCTAGCACTAGGATTTCAAGGAAATGAGAGAGCAATTACGGCTCTTTGTGTGAGGAGGACTCACTGAGAGAGGAACTTGAAGGAAGATTGGCCGGTGGTGGATGGCAATTGGAGGTGCACTGGGGTGGAGGAAATTCCCTGTGTGCTGTGAGAGAGTGGTGTTTTCTATGATTGGGGTTTCTGGCAAAGCAGCTCAGATCCTGGAGGAAGGGAATGGGAGTAGAGAGAGAGAGGGAGAGCAGGATGGGTGGAGAGGCCAGGAGAGCAAGGTCAGGGCTGGGAGTGCACCCTGATCTCAGTGACGGCACCAAAATGTTAGGAAAAATGCCACTCACAAAGAAAGCTCATGAGAAAAGTCTCAAGTCTATAGAGCAAAGTTTACTGGCAGGCCCAAACTGCCAGGCTGGCTGGGAAAAGGTGGTACAGCCCAGATTCTGGGTGAAGCGTGGCTTTTATAGAAGGGGGAGGTTAAGGAAGTTAGTGCATGCATGGTAGTCTCTGATAGTGGCGGGGTTGTCTTAGAGCACAGAAATTTCTGTTAAGGGGTGGTGCTGCCATTTTGGCCAATTCACAAAATGGCGGCATTATTACTCTATCAATTCAGAAAAAGCCTTAGATAAAATTCAACATCTTTTAGTGATGAAAGCTCTGCTGAAACTAGGAATAGAAGGAATGTACCTGAACATAATAAAGGCTGTATATGACAAACCTACAGCCAACATCATACTAAATAGGGAAAACTAAAAACATTTCTTTTAAAGTCAGGAATGACTCTTATTCAAAATAAGTCATTCTATTCTTATTCAAAATATT
The DNA here is from genome assembly GCF_047511655.1 of Castor canadensis. Lineage (NCBI taxonomy): Eukaryota > Metazoa > Chordata > Mammalia > Rodentia > Castoridae > Castor > Castor canadensis. The sequence goes on from NC_133389.1 coordinate 8,763,314, forward strand.
CTTGAAATTCCTAGCCAGAGCATTAAGACAGGAAGGAGAAATAAAGGGAATACAAGTTGGAAAGGAAGTAGTCAAATTATCTTTATTTGCAGATGACATGATTTTATACCTAAAATCTGAAAAACTCCACCAAAAAACTCCTGACTATAAACATCTTCAGCAAAATTGTAGGGCACAAAGTCAACTTACAAAAATCAGTAGCTTTTTTATACACCAACAATGAACACATTGAAAAAGAATACAGGAAAATAATTTCATTTACAATACCCTCGAAGAACTAAAATACCTAGGAATAAACTTGACAAAGGATGTGAAAGATCTCTACAAGGAAAACTATGGACTATTAAAGAAAGAAATTGAAAAGCATTGAACTGTGACATCCTGGAGCCCTAACCCATGGAAAGCCTCCCTACACTGCACCATTTATCCCCACCAGCTGGTTTCAAAGCTGCTTGAGTGAATATGCAGAACAAGTGAGCATCACACACCACATGTGACTCCCCTATCCACCTCCTGGGAACACAATCCAGTGCAGCCCCTAGGCAGACTGAATCCCTCCCAACAAAACTGAAAAGCATAAACACTGAGCTGTAATCTAACATCGACAGTGAAGGTGAGGGTGGAACAATTAACATGCCCTGGAGAATGGGGGTGGAGCAAGGAGCTGAAGTCTCTGTGAACGAATGCTGGTAAAGCAACAAAGGAAGAGAGCAGGGGTTTGGTAACAAGCTAACCTCCCAGAGAAGCTGCTAGAACCCAGCAGAGACTGGGAGAGGCACAAAGACTGAGAGTGGAGGTGGGGAAACAGGTCCACCTCCTAAAACAGAGCAGGTGGTGGACACTGGAGCTGATCTCCTGGGACACAGGGCAGTATTCAAAACTCAACTGCCCCACCTTTCTGGGGGAGGAGCTGACCAAACAGAGTTGCAGCTGAAGAGCAACACAGCTGCTGCATGGTGAAAACAACAGCAGCTTACTCTCCCTACCCCTAGTCAACATAGTTTTGGAATTCCTAGCCAGAGCAATAATGCAAGAAGAAGAAGAAATAAAAGGAATACAAATAAGTAAAGAAATAGTCAATGTATCCTTATTTGCAGATGACATGATCCTATGCCTCAAAAACCCAAAAACTCTACCCAAAAACTCTTAGACACCATAAACAGCTTCAGCAATGTAGCAGGATGCCAAATCAACTTACAAAAATCATTAGCTTTTCTATACACCAACAATGAACAGATTGAGAAAGAATATAGGGAAACAATTCCATTTACAGTAGGCTCAAAAAATCAATACCTAGAAATAAAGTTAACAAAGGGTGTAAATGACCTCTACAAGGAGAACTATAAACTACTGAAGAAAGAGATCAAAGAAGACTACAGAAGGTGGAAAGATCTCCCATGCTCATGGATTGGCAGATCAATATAGTAAAAATGGGTATACTACCAAAAGCAGTCTACATGTTCAACACAATTCCCATCAAAATCCTAATGACATTCATCATAGAGATTGAAAAATCTACCCTAAAGTTCATTTGGGAAATACAAAACACCACAAATAGCAAAGGCAATACTGAGCAAAAAGAGCAATGCTGGAGGTATCACAATATCCAACTTCAAACTATACTACAGAGCCATAGCAATCAAAACAGCATGGTACTGGCACAAAAACAGATATGAAGATCAGCGCAACAGAATAGAGGACCCAGATATAAATCCATGTAGCTATGCCCACCTTATTTTTGACAAAGATGCCAAAAACATACAATGGAGAAAAGACAGCCTCTTCAACAAATGTTGCTGGGAAACGTGGTTGTCTGCCTGCAGAAAGCTGAACTAGATCCATGCCTGTCACCCTGTTCAAGTATCAATTCAAAGTTGATTAAGGAACTTAATATCAGACTCCAAACTTTGCAGTTAGTACAGGAAAAAGCAGGGAAGTATAGGAAAGAGCAGGGAATATTCTAGAAGCAATAGGTATGACCAAGGACTCCTTCAGTAGAATACAAGCAGCACAGCAACTAAGAGAAAGGATGGACAAATGGAGCTAAATGGAACTAAAAAGCTTCTGCACAACAAAAGAAATGCTCTCTAAATTGAGATCACCCACAGAGTAGGAGAAAATATTTGCTAGCTATACATCAGACAAAGGATTGATAACCAGAATACACAGGGAGCTTAAAATACTAATTTCCCCAAAAATCAATGAACCAGTAATAATGCTCACCAACCATGACCATAAAGGAAATGCAGATCAAAATCACACCAAATTCCACCTCACTCCTGTTAGAATTGCTACCATCAAGAACACCACCAAAAACAAATGCTGGCCAGGATGTGGGGAAAAAGAAACCCTCATAAACTGCTAGTGGGAATGTAAGCTATTGTTTCCACTTTGGAAAACAATATGGAGGCTTCTTAGAAAACTAAAAATAGATCTGCCATATGATCCATCAATACTACTCCCAGGGATATACCAGAAGGAATAAGAGTTAGGTTATTACAAAGACAACTGCACACCCATGTTTATTGCAGCACTATTCACAATAGCAAGCTACAGAAACAGCCAAGATGCTCCACCACTGATGAATGGATTAAGAAAATGTGGTATTTATACAAAATGGAATTTTATTCCGCCTCAAAGAAGAATGAAATTTTGTCATTGTGTTAGGTCCCTGGCATTCTTGGGGTGGGCTGAAGGTCCTGAGGCTAACACAAAAACCAGACCCCCTGATTTATGACCACTTGCCAAACTTCCCTGCTTGTTCCCCTGCTTGTTCCCCTGCTTGTTTCCCTGCTCGTTTCTCTGCTTGCAAAATCTCAGGAACTTCCAGTTTTTCAACTAGCCAGGCATGTTGACCTGCTCCATCTGGTGATTGCAGATAATCGGAGACCAGAGACTCTCTCCCTTCCCCATGGCTTGGCCCCTCCTATAAAGCCCATACCCATTCCAGCCAAGCTGCTGCTCCCCGATCTCGGGGTGCGGGGGACAGCCCATCAGTCTGTAATAAATCTTTCTTTTCCACACGTGGCATGGGGTCTTTATTCGGCAGTTCCTTACAATTCGCACACAAATGGATGGAACTGGAGAACATCATCTTAAGCAAAGTTAGCCAGGCTCAGAAGGCCAAAAATCATGTGATCTCCCTCATATGCAGATTATGGACCTAAAACAAATGTAGTAATATTATTGGTCATGGGTCACACACTAAGGGGAGAACATGCACGGGAGGAACAGGGAAAGGGAAGGAAACCTAAAACTTGAATGTGATTGATGTGCTGACTGTAGAGGAACGAATATAGTAACCTTAAACTGGCAGAGGCCACTATGGGAAAGGAACTAGGAAGTAGTGAAGAGGTCTGCTAGAGATGATCCAATGTGGGTTGCAATACACAAGTGCATTGAAGCAATGTTGGGAATCTCTCTGTATAGCTATCCTTATCTCATACTAGCAAAAACGGTACGTCTTTCTAATTATCTCTCATATTTTCTCTTCAACAAAATCGGAGAACAAGAGGGTGGAACAGGTTCTGCCTGGAAGCCGGGGGGATGGAGGGGCAGTGGGGGGAAGTGGCCCAATGTATACACATGTGAGTAAATGTGACAGTAAAAAAAGAAAAGAAATTGAAGAAGACCACAGAAGATGGAGAGATCTCCCATGCTCATGGATTGGCTGAATCTACATAGTAAAAATATATATATGGCCAAAAGCAATCTATATGTTCAGTGCTATTCCCATCAAAATCCCAATGACAGTCATCACAGAGATTGAAAAATCTACACTAAAGTTCATTTGGAAGCACAAAAGACCTCGAATAGCCAAGGCAATACTCAGAAAAAAAAAAATGCTGAAGGTATCACAATACCTGTTTTCAAAGTATACTACAGAGGCATAGCAATAAAAACAGCATGGTGCTGGCAAAGAAACAAATATGAAGAGCAGTGGAACAGAATAGAAAACCCAGATATGAAAATGTGTGGCTACACCTACCTTATTTGTCACAAGGCACCAAAAACATCTGGTTGGCTCTAATTTTAAACTCTTGATAAAACTTCTCTTGGTGAGGAAAGGACATATATAAAATGACATGTATAAATGATACTTAACTATTTTTATATTATAAAAAGACCAAATAAAAACAAGAAGATAAAAGTCAGGTTTAAATGCTGTCAGGACTTTCAGGTTAAAGATGGTGGACTAGAAATGTACTCTCAGTGACTCCATGCATTAGAAGAGTTGGAATAACAAGGGAGAGACTGAGGAGAGGACGAGAAGAAGAGCATTGGGAATCAGGAGTTTACAGGATGATTATAAAGTATGAGAAACAGGAGACAGTGAAAAGGAGGAAACAGACCCTCAGGGGAGAGGAACCTGAAGCTGCAGCTACAAGGTAAGCCAGACAGCCCTGGTGAAAAAAAGTTGGCAGTCCTAGTCACAGAAGAAACCACAGTTCCCTCAAGCCTAAAATCCAGTGCTAGAATTTGGTGTGACAGGGACTTCTCCTGTGTGGCAGGCTAGCATTGGAGAAGAAATCTATTTCATTCTTCCCCATGTTTCTGATTGGGATAACCAGACACCATCTTAAGAGGGGACCTATTATTTGAGTGTGATTACCTCCAGTGACCTAAAACAAGAAATGATCACAAGTTAGGGAGCCTGGGTTTACCCTCTCGCTGTGTGTGAGTGAGTTTTGACTACAAGAGACAGTTGTGGTGGGGGAGGTTTAGGACATGGACCTGCTGAGAAGTTGAGGCAGTGAGGAGCTTGGGCTCAGGAAGGCATGGTGATTGGTGTCCCCACCCTCTGTGGCAAGGAGCAAGCTGTGGAAACAGAGGTTTGAGCCCTTGGCTGGTGGATCACTCAGCTGCTGGAGCTGCCTACTGCCTTGTATGGTTTGCTCTGTGTGGATCAGAGTGCTCTGACTCAGGTTCTATAGACCACATGGTTTCTATAGCCTCCCCTCTCCTTCCCTGAAGGAGGTTTACTGATAGATTGGGTCGGAAAGCACTGAAAAAGGCAGGCAGAGTGCCTGGTTCCCTTGGCTCACCCCCTCCAGTGCAGAAAAACAGGTATTAAAGACAAGGATGAGAAACAGCAATAAAGGGGAAAAAGAGTAATCATTCAAGACCTCTGGGACCATTAACCATGTCTAGGAATCTGTGGGGTAGAACAGACAATCAAAATATGGACAAAGAGCATATAAAGGCTACTAAATGAAATTATAACAGAAAACATCCCAAATCTAAGGAAAGAAATGGCATCCAAACAGGGGGAGCACATAGACAGGATCTAGAAAGAATCTCGTGTCATAGTTCAAATGCCAAGAGGAAGAAAGAATAGGAAAGCTGCAAGAGAGAGGTGCCAAGCCATTTACATAAGGTTAGTTTTCAGAAGCAGTTCTTTTGAAGTCACTCATGGCCTTGGATTTCTTGTGACAACTTTTGTTTTTAGATTTTCAAGTGTGTTTGTACAGCCAGCAGTCTTAGTTATTTTAGACTTGGATGCATCTTTTCTGGGGAAAATGAACTTCCTTCCCCCCACACAAATGTAGGACAATCCAGCCCTGTACCTGGACAGGAACAAGCTTCTAGGAAGAGACTGGTGAGCTCTCACAATTGTTTCATTTTTATGCAGGAACTGTTTCCAGTGCTCTTCCAAAAACAGCAACAACAAAAAAAATCATTGGGTTGCCTGTTGCTTTTTGTACTTTGCTGTTTTGGGACTTCCCTCCCTCTGTGATGAATATTAATGTAACTTGAATTCACATCTATCAAATTAATTTGTATAAAAATTGTTAAGGATTAACTTTCCTTTTACTTTGTATCTGCCTAGTGATTGCTTAGACATTCAAAAATTGGGCTTGGCATGGTGGTTTTGCTTGTAATCTCAGGTACATGGGAAGTGGAGAATGGACAGATTGTGGTTTGAAGATACCCCAGGCAAAAAGTTAATGAGACCCTATCTCAACAAAACAAGCTAGACATGATGGTACATGGCTGTAATCCCAGATATTTGGGAGTTGTAGGTGGTAGGATTGGGGTCCAAGGCCCCCAATAAGTACAAGACTCTATCTGAAAATGTAAAGGTGGTCTTGGGCCATGGCTCAAGTGCTAGAGTGCTTGTCTAGCAAGAACAAGGCCCTGAGTTCAAATTGAGAACCACCAATAAATAAATAAATAATATTATGTTAGCACTTGAGACACAGTGGGAGCAAAGAAGTTTAGTGTTTGAGTTAGCATTTCAAGGCCATTCTGTATGGGCTTGACAATGTATAAACTGATTCCATGTGTTTTGAATATTCATAGAAACCACCAACAAATTTGCCAGGTGAACGCCACAGACGATGACAGTGACGTGTGGATCACTTCATCTGCTCATGGAGCACAGCCATCCTGCCATGTCTCTGAGCTTCAGGGCCTCCTGGCAATCTTTTGTCATCACCGTAACTCCCTATAGAATGACCTACTGGACCTCTCTTCTCAGGAACAGATGAAAGTTGCACCAACTGAGTAAAGCCTACAGGATCAGGACAGGAATGCAAGAGCCTCTTTCCACTGTTCAAAACAGAACACCATGTACAGACAGCAGAAATGTGCAGTGGTTGGTGACGTGCACTGTGCTGTCATTGGACCACTGCACATTGAACATGTGGTCAAGACATGGGAACTTGTCATTACTGAGCTATTAAAGGAATGTCTTTCCTTTACATAAATACAAACACAGATTTGTATCTAAACCAAAGAACTAAATAGAAGCATGAAACCCAAGAAAAATGAATATTAGGAGTATCTGATCACTGTGGCCAGGGGGGAGAAAGGTGGTTAAGAGAGCAAGAGACACGCACATGTGTGCACAAGTGTGTGTGCACAGATGAGTTCATGTGTACACATGTAAGTGTGTGCACAGGTGAGTGTGTACACAGGTGTGTGTGCATAGGTGAGTGCATGTGTGCACAGGTGAATGTGTGTGTGCACAGGTGAGTATATGTGTGCAAAAGCTCTGACTGGGAAAGGGCAGTCAGAGCTTTCTCTGTTTGATGAAGGGCATTTATAATTTTTCAGGTGCCTATGTCTACATGTTCCTTCAAAATAACTGAGACAAGAGGGACCAGGTAAGGAAATGCACTGTAAATAATTATTGCAAAAGTACAGGGGTTCAGGAAACATGCTACAAGTGACATGTGAAGTGAAGTGTATGGCTGTTGTGAAAAATCGTTATGCTATTTTATGAGGAAGTATGTACATGGGCGCTTCCAATTGAGAACACTGAGTTTTATTTGTTCTTGAAACAAGTTCATGAAACTTGAACACTACTGGGAAGACAGACCCCAGGGACCTTGAGCCAGACACACTTGGCACTGTTTGGATTCATTTCACTAGTCCTCTGAAGTTGGAAGGTTTATGGGCAAATAGTTTCTCACAGAGTTAGCTTGATTTTCAGTATGGGCACCACACACTTAATCTCCCATTTTATTCAAGATAAATGGAAAGGAATTAGAAGACACCTTGCTGATTTTGTACCAAGATAACAGAGAAAATGTGATTTACAAAGTTATTTAATGGAAATTGCTGGATGTCATTCAATTGAACATCACAGAATACTACTTTCATTAAGCTGAAAATAAAGTGAATGTTATTACTCGATATTGTAAACAGTATAATGACCAAAATACTTTTAGGGAGTGCAGAAAAAACTGAGCTTTAGAATAACATCACAAATCATTACAAATGTCTACATAAGTACTTTTAACACCATTCTTTTTTTTTTCTCCTTTTATTTTATTGTTTTTACAACCCTCCCCCGCACCACTTTCAGGCAGAACCTGTTTCTCCCTCTTCATCTTCAATTTTGTTAAAGAGAAAACTGCAGTACTAACTGCAAGGTTTTGGCTCTAATATTAGGGTCCTTTATCCACTTTGAGATGATACTAGTACGGGGTGATAGGCATGGATTTAGTTTCAATTTTCTGCAGGCAGATATCTATTTTTCCCAGCACCATTTGTTGAAGAGGTATCTTTTCTCCATTGTATGTTTTTGGCAACTTTGTCAAAAATAAGGTGGATGTAGCTGTGTGGATTCATGTCTGAGTCCTCTATTCTGTCCGACTGGTCGTCATAGCTGTTTTTGTGCCAGTACCATGTTGGTTTTATTGCTATTGCTTTGTAATATAGTTTGAAGTCAGGTATCGTGATACCTCCAGCATTGTTCTTTGTGCTCAGTATTGCCTTGGCTATTCGTAGTCTTTTGGTTTTCCAAATGAACTTTAGGATAGATTTTTCAATCTCTGTGATGAATGCTATTGGGAGTTTGATGGGAATTGCACTGAACATGTAGATTGCTTTTGGTAGTATAGCCATTTTTACTATGTTGATTCTACCAATCCATGAGCATGGGAGATCTTTCCATCTTCTGTAGTCTTCCTCAATCTCTGTCTTCAGTGTAGTTCTCCTTGTAGAGGTCATTTACATCCTTCATTAAGTTTACTCCTAGGTATTTAATTTTTTTTGAGGCTATTGTAAATGGAATTGTTTTCCTATATTCTTCTTCAATTTGTTCATTGTTGGTGTGTAGAAAGGATACTGATCTTTGTAAGTTGATTTGGCATCTTGCTACATTGCTAGGGCTGTTTATGGTGTCTGAAAATTTTGGGGTGGAATTTTTTGGGTCTTTGAGGTATAAGATTGTGTCATCTGCAAATAAGGATATTTTGACAATTTCTTTACCTATTTGCATTCCTTTTATTTCTTCTTCTTGCCTTATTTCTCTGACTAGAATTCCAGGATTATGTTGAATAGGAGTGGAGAGAGTGGGTACCTTCCTGAGTTCAGGGGGAATGCTTTCAATTTTTCCCCTTAAGTATGATGTTGGCTGTAGGTTTGTCATATATAGCCTTTACAATGTTGAGGTACATTCCTACTGTTCCTAGTTTTCTTAGAGCTTTTATCATGAAGTGGTGTTGGATCTTATCAAAGACTTTTTCTGCACCTATTAAGATGATCATGTGGTTTTTGTCTTTGCTTCTATTATTTTGTTGTATTATATTTATTGATTTGTGTGTGTTGAACCACTCCTGCATCCCTGGGGTGAAGCTGACTTGGTTGTGTTAACACCATTCTTATTGTAATCAATTATGCTTTTAAGAATATATGTATATATATAAGTAATCTGAGCTACTTGGGAGGCTGAGATTGGGAAGATTGAAGTTTGAGGCCAGCCTGGGCAAATAGTTCATGAAACCCCATCTCCAAAAATAACCAACACAAAAATGGACTGGAGGTGTGGTTCAAATGGTAGATTACCTGCTTTGCAAGCATGAGACCTTGAGTTCAAATCCCAGTCCCACCAAAAAAGAAAAAGAATATACACACATTCTTAATGTATCTCTGTCATCTATCAATCAGTAGGGAGATTTGTAGAGCTAATCAATCTTTGAGCATAAAGAGCATGACAAATGGATTAAACATTAAATATTAAAGTTTTTACACCAAAATTTGCCCTCTTTTAATTTTAACTGCATAAATATCTGGAGTTTATATACTTAATTTCCAATATCTGTACATAATGCAAGATGGGATGAATTTTTAGCATTGATTACAACATTTTTTTCTCATTTAAAAATAAAGCTAATTTCTTTTTGTCAGTCATTTTATGAATGAGTAAATAATTTACTGAACTTTTACTTCAGCTCAGGGGCATTTGAACATTCTAACATGAAGTAGATATTATTGTGCTCCACTCAGCTTCTTTTAAGAAGAAATATGTCAAGCACAGAGAAGGTCAATGACTTTCCAAGGTCATGGCTCTGTTACATTGGTCCTCTAGAGGAGCAATGCTGCTTCTACTTTCAACATCTCTCAGGAATTGACAGCTATGCCTACATTCACTGAAAGCCATTACTAATCCTATACAGTGCTTTTTTTTTCTTTGAAACAGGGTCTCCCTACATAGCCTGGGCTAACCTCTACCCCAAGATCCTCTTGGCTCAGTCTGAGTGCTAGGATTTATAGGCATTCATCACCACACCCAGCTTCTCCCATGAAATTCTTATGTTGACTCTTTAGGTTTCACTTTGCCCACTAGTGTCTTAAATTGTGTGTGTGTTTGTGTGTGTGTGTGTGTGTGTGGTACTGGGGATTGAATTCACTTGGGCCACACCTCCAGTCCTTTTGTTTTTAGTTTATTTTTCTGATAGGATGCCCTGCTTAAGCTCTGTAGCAATGGACCACCATCCTTCTACCCCTGCCTCCTGAGTAGCTGAGACCACAGGAGTGCCTCACCATGCTCATTTTCTCTATTTTAGACCACTGTCCCAAAGAAATGGCAGTTTGATTCCCTGGGTTTTACATGTATATGTCATAATGATATGTTTGTGTGTGGTGTCATTTGGTTACCCTTAGAAGCCTATTGCTTTCATTTAGGGAAGCATCCCAAAGAGCCCCTCTCATATTGTTTCACAGGTCCAGCAATACAAATAAAAGAAACAAAACTGAATTTTCTAACATGGAAGCAGTACTTTTTTTATATTAGGCAGTCATTTTTCTTAACAACTTTAGTCGATTAGCTATAAGTTGTATATATTTACTATACATACTATGTATTTTATAAGACATATGCGTATACGTGTAATATATTCTCTGAAGTGATATGTACAGAACCCACAACAAATTATAAGGAAAAAGAACAAGATCCGAAGAAATTTTGGACTCATGTTGTGTTAGAGCACCACTGTCACACAAATTATGTGTGGCTTCTCACTGTCTCCATCTCATTGTGTATTTATGCAGAAATATGTGAGTTGTGTGTGTGTGTGTGCATATGTGTTTGGTTAAGGACTAAGTTTTTGTCAGTGCTCTGAAGCTGAGCTACAGCATGTAAGGGGTCAATGAAGATCACAGGTCCACTTTCACTATTGATCATAATAATTTGCTCTCATTCAGCTTGTGTTGGTTCACTACAGTCAGTGTCCAGCAGTAAAAGAAAGCTTTACAAATAAGTGAATGGTATTCCTGAGCAGGGAATTGGTCACTGTTGGTAAAGATGAGAGGTCTTGTCCATGATCATTACTGGTCATACTGAGCAACAGAATCTTGAACAGCACTTGGAAGAATGAGTAGTTTGTGGTTTTTCTTACTAGATAATAGATGTGATATATGCATTATCATACATATTATATATTATATACTATATAATTATACTATACTATATTATATGTAATCTATTCTCTGAAGTGATATCCGTAATATCCACAACAAAAATTTGCAGTCACAAATTACACACTTTACTTTTTTCCAAGAATTTTTGAAACTGCCATGACCATACCCAGAAAAGATTCTCCAAAGACTTGAAATTTTTCTGTGTACAGCACTCATCACAGTGCAATGATTTCAACTTCTTCATGTTTTTAACATAGGATAGCTAATTGTTATATTTTCATATCTGATAGAGATTCTTGTAAAATGATGAAAGGTTAGAAATGCTGTAAAATGTCAAAATCTGCAGTGGAAGCCAAATTACAGAGGACAGAACCCATTTGGGAGACCTTTCAAAAATTATAGATGAGTGTAGATTCCCTGGTTATAAAAATGATTGCTCCATTTTATACACTCTATGATGCCTTCCATTGTAAGACCAATCATGATTTAACACAGTAGTTGGAAAGAATCGTACTGCTGATTAAAATGTGCCTTACATTTGACTCAAAACCTGTCAAAATATGAAAAAATATGTACATCTTGGACTTGATGCATTATGGTAATATTTTCCAGTTCAGGCAACTATTTAGACAAAACATGATTTCATAGACTTGCAGTAATCAGTACCCAGGGACATGCTATGGTAAAGTACAGGTGGAGAAAGGCAGATTCGTCCACTTTCTAGTCACTCAATTGCTTGCACTCATAGATATCTTGATTCTTTTTCTGCCCTTTCCTCCCTTCACTCCTCTCCTTCTTTGCCTTCCTCTCCCATGTACAGGTCACTTGACACACGTTCCCCATGCCACTGGGATGATTGGTGAGGTAAAAAGTTCTAATCAGAAATTTCCTTTAATATTATATTGGAAAATGATAAAATTTATTTTAAAGTAACTACTGTTCAGACTGTAAAATAGGTATGGTGTTGGGGGTACTTTCTGGGAAGGGGGAGAGTGAATGGAGGAGATGAGGTAAGGGAATATGGTTGATTCGTTTTACATACATACACAAAATAGAATGATGAAACCTCTTGCAATTGCTTTAAGTGGGTTGGGGAGGGGATCAAGGGGGGAAGATAGTGGGGGTTATCTAACCAATGTACAATGTAAGGCTATTTGGAATTGTCACAATGAATCCCCCCATACAACAAATATATCCTAATAAAAATGAAAAAAAAGTAATTACTGCTCAAATTGTTCAGTTCATGGTTGTTGAAGTAGTAAGGAACTTTTAGTTTACTAAATGGAGGGATTTGATTTGCTTTTATCCCTTATGTTTTCTAATAATAGGAATTACAGTATATAAATAGCAAGTAGTAAAGATAGAAATAGTTGTTTTCCAGGAAAGGGGTTTTATGTGAGATTCTGAATGTTCCTTTTTCTATTCATCAGTGTTTAGGATATCCACAAGATTGACAGCTCTAGATGGTGATCCATTCAGCAAGTCTTCCTAATGGAGTTTTTAAGACATTTGGTGCAGTATTGCCATATTGCTGGACATTTCAATAGCACTGGTTCTATTTGTCTTTGAATTGTACACAGACCATTTCTGGTGACCAGGAGATAAGAATTTCAGGAAAACAGGAGCATCCTAAATGTTTTTTCAAAAAAGATAAACTAGTTCTTACTATATGAAGCTGTCTATAAATATGCTTTTATTTTAATTGTGCTGTTAGAAATTTAGAAATTACTAATGACAATCCCCTTTCCTTTTATTTGCAGTTTTGATAAGGTATCTGGAAAAAAATTTTTTCCCTTACATTCATGTCTTCTCAATTGCTCTTTACTTGAGGGCATTTTGTCAGCCTTGTGAAACTTAAATACGTGAAAAGAAAATTTAAAAAAGCAAGTTTATCTCACATCATTCCTGTGTGTGTGATAGATGCATGACTATTTCCAAAGCATGTGAAACCTGTTGTCTATGGAGATTTCAGCCGGTAGTCAATCTGAACAGGGTACATCCCATGGACACACTTGTGATGGAGTTTCTGATGAGTGTCTCCTATCACAAAGACCTTAATACCGTGTCATGGGCACAGCAAAATATCTTTTGGTAATGTAATTTGAAGAACTCTGCTGGTTCTGAGGACAAGAATGATCTCTGTGGAATGGAAATGAATGCTAGAGTTGCCATTCTGGTTAAATATCTAGCATTAACAATTCCCTCAATGAAGTGAATATTAGCAATCTCAAAGATAGTTCCAGCTCAAAATGTATTATCATGATTTAATTGTTCCATTCACCCCCATACAAAATTCTTTTTTAAAGCAAAACAAATTTAGGGTTAAAATATGAAAATAATAAGAGACCATTTCAGATTTCTATTCCCTTTTCTTCCATGAGCCCTTCCTGACCCTCCCAGGGAAGCAGGAGTGAGAAGCTATAGTGATACCTGAAAGCAACAGTGAAAGTGTGGCCTCATGTTCTACAGAAGTTGTCTTTATGGAGAACAGACTGAAGGGCTTCCAGTGAATTGACTTTCCAAATAGTCTGTCAGGTGCCATTGCCATAACAATCTCAACAAGCTGAAGCAAGGCTTTTGTAATTATTTATTGAAATTCTGTGATGGTGATGCTTACTGCTAGTTACTTCCAAGCATGGAAAACTTCTGCTATCTCAAGAACTCAAAGGACATGAGGTAATATTGCTATGGACAGTACAAACTATTTGGGTTTCCCCTTGTCTCCCCTGTACCACTGTGCAGGCTACTGAGTGCCAATTAAGTGCATTACAATTTTGTGCATAAGTTGCTGACCTGTGCTTAAGACCCTTTTAATTGATATAATTAATATCAATTCAACAAAAATAGACACTTTTAATTACCTTACCAACTTAGTAGCTTTTTGTTTAGTACTGTTCATGAAAATTACACTGTTTGATTCACAATGCTGAAAAATTGTACTGATATTAGATTCTTTAAGTCGGATTAAAACTATGACTTAACCTAAATTTTAGATATGCAGCAAAATACATTTATTCATGTGGAACTCAAGAATGAAGGTTAACAAGGACAAGACAAGGCTTTGAAACATGTAGTGTCAAAAGATGACATTAAATTCTTTCTTTTACAGAACAAATAGTTGTTGAGACAGACATATTTCTCATTTAAGTTTGTGTATCTTAAATCCACTAACACTCTTTTTAAGAGGATGAAAGTAAATGCTTTAGTTGCCTGTTCAACAGTGTTTAGGACATTTATTGCTTATATAGATCTTTTGTAACTTAATCTTGTGAAATCTTTTAAATCATGTTAAATAAATAGCATTTTCTATCTGATTAATATTAATATCACATGACTTGGTTTAAAACTAGAAAGACAATTAGCAATGTCTTCTTCTTATTGTGTAGTAGATGTATAATAAATACAATGTAGTATTTTGTATTTTAGATAGGTTCTTTGGTACCAATCCATCTCCCAAGTTACACTTTTGCCTAGTTAACAGTACAGACCTTTATCTTATTTTAAATAGAAGACGAAGAGTTAGAGGGTATTTAGGTACTCTTTTAGACTTGTTGGAACTTCTTTCTTAGAGAGTTTTGAGCATGTAGAGGAGATATTTTAAAAGAAAATGTTGGGTGTTGTAGGCCTGCAAACCTGTGCACATAGACCTAGAATTTGGGGAATTTTTCTTTTTTATAAAGGAGAGGTTCCCTGTCCTTGGAAAAGCATTGGTTCAGCTTGTCTGAAGAATGGAGTAAATATGAAATAAGTTGTGCTAGCATTAACCTTCAGACAGAAGCATAGCCATTGAAATCATTTTTGAAATTAAAACAAGTACTCCATTTACATGAGATACCAAGTGATGGACTCTCTGATTTTGTGATGTCTAGAAATGTGGTTTCTTTGTTGAGCCTCACTGAACCTGATGAACATTTATTGCACTTCCCTTCCATCTCTGAGTGTGGGTTCCACATCTGGGGTGAGTCTGCCTGAGATCCAAGAGAGTAGACCACATCTCCAAGTCCTCAGCAGCAATTGCTTGACTTCACTATCCAGACTTACTTCTCACTGGCATGGGTCTCCTCAGCTATTGCTGAGTTGAATTTTGTTTTGCAAATGTCTGGGGAAAGGAGCAAGATCATTAGGCATACTTGAGGAGTGTGAAATAAGAATGTCACCACATTTTGGAATAACAATTTATTGTCTTCATGAACGTTACAAGTTTTATAATTATTTGAAAACCACTCCTATGTTCTGTCACCCTCAAAAGAATGAACACTGTCTTGGGACTATGTGCCTGGTCCAGTTCTAAGCACTTCATGTAGACTAATACACAGAAACCTCATTGCTATCACATGAGTAGAACTATTACATCCCTGTATTATAGAAAAAAGAAAATAAGACACTGCCTGCAATTATACAGTCAGCCAGTGGTGGTCCTAGGAAATGAGGTCAGGAGACTTGTTGGATGCTCTCTTTTATGATGGACAGTTAACAGATGCATGAAAGAGTTCTTGGATTTCCTTCATGAAAATGTAATTTATGTATCTGTTTATGAGAATTTATGTGATTAGAACATACTATAAGTAACAGACTTCAACAATTAGCTAATAGCAGGTAACATCACAATGGTTAATTTGGGTTGGAAACAAATGTCCACAGCAAATACGGGTTTATAACAAATGTACAAGGCTCTAAAATCCTTCAAACATCGGTAGCTATATCTAATTCTTTTCACTTGATTTAAACCACTAGAAAAACATCATGCTAATTAAATAACTGTTACAAGAGATCAACTTTAACCCTAAAATTTCTAGAACATTGCCTTATCAGCCCCCTAGTGGTATTCTTCAATCAATCCTACAAGTCACTTATTAATAGTCTCACGAATGCTCCAGCTATTCCATCATTCCCACAGTGGATCAAATATTCTGTATAAGCTGTGTTTTCTCTCATTCCCTTCAGATATTAAGAAGGCCCTTTTAGCTACATACTAGATGGAGAGATAAAAGTGTATATGAAATATTGGGAAAATTAGAAATACATTATGAATGGTAAGATTGTTTGTTAAACTATTTCATGGTCTTCTTAGAAAACAGAATTTCCTTTTATATAAAAAGTTTGTAGAATTTTAAAAAGTAAGACTGATATACTAGATTTTAAAATGTCATCATCTTAAAATGGAATAGATTTATTGGTGGATTACAAATAGAAACCAGATGTTTCTGAAGCCCCACCTGTCATCTCAGAGAAGAAATATGCCTCTTGCAGAAGGAAAGTGATAGTCAGCTATCGATTCCATTGTATGCTTTTTAAATAAATGGTAAAGTTCATAGTATTTTTTCAGCTGGATGTAAACTTTCCTCCTTCAGATTCTTTCCTATGTTATTTCTTATTGTCCCTGACGCTATAGTTCCAGAACAGAACACTAGACAAATTATTCTGTTGGTAAATAGTGTAAGTTTCTCTGCAAATATTTTATTATTGGCTCTGAAATACAAATAGAAGAAAACTTCCACAAATTTCAGAGCACCTAGGATAAAGGTAAAAATGGAAAGTGAAATCCTTTTTAGATATACCTTAATTTTCCTAGTGATTTTGAGGCCACATTGTAATCTTGTTGTGCAAGTACGTGTAGAGATACACGGATTGCGTAGCTGTTACTTCATTCTCTTGGCGCTCTAACCCTCTTTGGGTAACCAATGCAGTAGGTCACACACAGGTAATATACAGAGTGTAGGACTCCCAAGTCATGGCTACAACTAGCTTCTCCTGTGATATACTGAGTAGGGTATTAGACACGTGAATGGCTGCACCTCATAGGTTTGGTAACTGGGGCCAGACGCTAGGGCCAGGACAAGGGTAGACACCAAGGCGCTACACGAATGGATCCACATTAACATGATGTACATCAGACCTCAGGGACATTCATTTCCAAGTTGTTAGATGACAAAGGAAGGAGCCTTACCCGGGCCTTCTGCTCCATTTCTAGCATTAATCTTTCATGTTGCTCAGCTATGGCCAGTGTCGCAGAATGAACCTTCTGATAGATCATTTCTCCTTCCCTTGTTTGGAAAGTGAACAGTCCTTCTCCTGTGTCACACATTCTGTGAGGATAGAGATAGGGAAAGAGATGGGTCTTCATGGGTTCAAGTGTGAAACCGTTTTCCATGTAAAAGATTCTCTTGCCCTTGAGTTACCTCCTCTTCGCTTTCATAGGAACCAGGGAGACAGATTCATCCAAACCAACCAACAACTGCATCCTTGAATGGAACATGAGAAGGGGACTAAGGGTGATGACCCATGTTCATTGCATTTTTAAAGGTGAAGCACTCACCGCAGTGTAACGGAACACATAAAAGTGATTTAGGTCATCGTAGTACATGGCTAACCCTTAAGAGAATAAAAGACAAATGTTTCCTTGAAGAATTTCCATGATTGTGACGTAAGAGTTCTTCACCTCTAAGTCGATAGTTCTTGAAATTTAAAAGACAAGAAAATTCAGCAATTTTATACTCATTGGAACCAATGAGGAAAAGGAAACATGTCTTTTATACATTTTTCACTTCATGCTTTTTAGTTTATGGGCTTGCACACACATGCTGGATCTGTTATTTGGAAAGGTAATTCTTAAGTAAATCATGGTGTAACTGAAGAAACAGCATGTAATACAGGGGACTCTTTTTGAACTTGAGAATATTTGGTTTCAGCATTGTCTCTGCCAGTTACCAGCAGTGTGAACTTGAGCAAGTTGTTTGACCTGCCTACACCTCCATTCTGCACCTCTTAAAATAGGACGGGAGGACCATTTCATAAGATCTTTATGAAGACAAAAGGTTTGATACACAAAATACGTGCATGCTGCTTAGAGCATGTTAAGTGTTGAAAAGTTTTAGCTACTCAGCATAATGTTTAGAACTAAGCATAAGAAAAGTTTGGAACTAGTTAAATATCGTCCATAAACGAATGGCTAGATTAATTTTATTTTCATCTATTATTGTGACACAGACTATTATGTTGTTATGATACAGTATTATGGGAAGACTATTACACAGCTCTAGGTATGTCATTTCTGATAATATATAATAACATTAAAATTCTTACTATAGAAACTCAAGGGGAAAATTAGGAAGACAATCTCTTTTTCAATTATTCAATTGCAATTATCTTTTAGAAAACTATTTTTATTGGGATAAAACTCACCAACACCTTGTTAGACAATAGGATTACAGGTCAGTTATATTAACAAAGACTAATTCTAAAACAAAGATACTTTAGTATAGTTTAGGGCCTTTGAAAAGACCTACCCAATTACTCAAAAGCTAAACATTAACTGGACTGCCGTGTTACCTTTTTCCCAGTGATATCATCGAAAGATTTGTAGGTTACAACATCAAAATGAGACCAAACTATTTCTTCAAGCACCAAAACAATTTTGTATTCTTCCCTATGGTTCTCCAAGGACTATTCAGTAGAAAAGAAACATCTCAGGAGGCTTTAGACATTACAGAGGCTGTGACTGTGATCCCTTAGGGCCCCTTTGAGCTAGCACTTAGCTTCTGTGAAAGTGATCTTAATAAAATTCACACAGCGTGAAATGGAAAGTCTGGGGGAAAAATGAAGAGTTTTCACAAAGTGAAACAAATGAGCTATCTTTGTTGATTCAGGAGAGTAAGGAAACCCATGAGCAGCAGCAAAACCATTGATAAGGCTGAGTTTTGTTCATTGTCATCTGAAAATCGCTACGTATTAGCCTCAGGAAATGAGATAATGAAGACACAAATTGCTATTTCATACTCAGTCATTGAGATATAAAGTTCTAATATTTGTTTATTTCCTGGGACTTAACTCTGCCCAGTGGGGGAGTCTGAAGGCTTATAGGAGCTTTTCTCCCCCTACTCTGAAATAACTACTGTAGAACAAGGCATTTGAAAAATGTTAGCATAAAAGCAAAGGAAATTTAGAAGGTGCTATGTCTTCAACATTCCTACATTAGCCAAGCTGAAGTTCAGAATTCTGTATGACTGGCTCATGTCTAGGGCTTTTGTCAGTCTTGTTGAAACAAGCAGTCTGGGTTTCCTAGGTTATTGCTTAAAATGCGTTCTGTGGGATAGTGGTGGTAGGGAGCAGGAATGGAGACTTTTTCATCTGTCTAAACAGTTTTGTGGCAGCAAACCAATACTACAGGACATGATAAGGAGGAAGATGGAATAACTTAGGTGGCTTTTGACTTGCTCTTCAAAGTAAGGTCAAAGGACCATCACTGGGAGCTTGTTTGGATCAATGAATTGGAATCACTGAATTGGATATCTTAACAATATCGCCAGGTGTTCACATGCACATCATGTTACCTGGAACTCAAATAAGAACAAATGAGAAGCTATGTTTGTGCAGCATTTTAAAGACTATGTTATGAGGCTCCTCTGCATAAGGTGGTGATGCCAGCTTCAGACACTACTGCTGTAGACACTCACCCTGGCTGATTAGCCCTTGGGTGTGGGGCTGGTGTCCCAGGCACTGGGTCCGGCAGACACCAGGATAATGTGATCGTGCCTACACCTGAGGGGGGTCAGGTACCCAGTGATGATGTAGTCTGGGTATAGATGCCTGCTGCATGCATGTGTTTCTGTGGAGGGGAAGGAGATGGAGCATCTAGACTGCCCAGGTGTGGCCACCCCCGTAATGTTTTGAGATTCTTATTCCTGAAGTACTCATAATTAGGGCTACTACCATTGATAGATTATTTGGGAAAAATTGATTTATTTTTATTATTCATAAAATAATTTTATTGTACAAAGTTGCCATAAATATTTTATCTTTAGCACTAGACTTGAAAATATGTTGCGTGTGTACCATAGTCTCTTGCTTTTGACTAATCATACAGGTACTATAATTTTTTCACAGGTGTGTTCAATATCTTATTAGAAATTATTAGAAAGAGAGTGCTCTGCATAAAATTGGAACTAACATTTTACATTTTTGCAGCTTGGAATAAACCAAAACAAACTTAACATTTGAACATCCCAACTCTCTACCACTTATGCAACATTCAAGACATTCAAAGATTGCATTTATTTTGTGAAGAAGTGAAAACATGAACAACATATGCTTGTCCTATCTCTAAACTAAAATTCTATTCATGTGGAAAGATAGTTGAGCACATTATCTTTTTGTCCTTCAGAAAGTATTTGCATACAATTAATGCTTTTTCTTATCTAAAATAAAATACTGAAGAATATAATCAAAGTTTCCTTTCAGCTCTGAGGAATAGTCTGTGGCCTCTTAAAAATTCTAAGAGGTAAATTGGACTGACAAACTTGTTTCTAGGATTGTTTGTTTGGACACTGTGATGTAAGGTGAATTACAACAGTATAGGACCGAAGAGACCAGGGCACAAATTTGAACCACCATGTTGTAGACTGTTATATAAAAATTTATCACCTATTTTCCAAATAGGTATGGTAAACCAGATACTGTCTTGGGCCTGGGGATTAGAGGAGGAAAATATGCACAATGATTTTTCAAATAGTGGGGGAATAGCAGCAATGGTGAGTGAATCACACACTCACTGTGGTTTGTGCCACATGCAGAAGTGTAGACCTCTGTAGAAGGCAATGAGAGACTGACCCAAGCAAAGGTATTCACATGTTGACTCCTCGTCTATAAAATGGGAGCAACAGGATTTTGTCACAGATTTTTTGTTAACTGAAAATATGATATATGTAATAGTCGCAATAAGGTTAGCAGGTCTGGGTTTCTCAACTCCTGATCATTCTTAGAAAGGTCTGTTTTCAGGATGGCTGTTGGCTGGCTTTAGGGACTAACTGCTGAGTTGTGTGAATATTCCTCTTCTTTCTGTGTGTGTGTGAGGTCTCTGACCATGCTGTACTGGTTTGACCAGAGAAGTTGATCCAAACAATGTGACTTAGGGTGAATGGCTACTTTTATGCTAATGAGCAAGAGTCTGTGTAGTTGAGGTGGGTTCTCTGGTGCCACCTATAGCCACGTGACTGGCCCCCAGTAATTCCTTGAACTCCAAGGCTTGAGGGAGCTTCTATGGTTGACAGGATTTCACGTGTGCTGTCACATCATTGCTGGGAGAACTAATTGAGTCCCCAGGCAACACCAGTGGGAGGGCCCTGGAAGCTGGTGGCTGGTGTCTCCTGGTCGTTCTCTTTCCTGATTTTCCTGGGTTTACTTTGCATATTATTTGTTTTTTCTATCTTACAGCCTTCAATATTCTTTCTCTAGTCTCTGTACTTGTTGTTTTAATGATAATATATCATGGGGGTAGTTCTATTTTAGTCAGGTCTGTTCAGTGTTCTGGAGGCTTCCTGTACCTGAATGGGCATGGTTTTCTCTAGATTTGGAAATTTTCTGTTATTATTTTGTTGAATATATTATAAATTCCTTTTGCTTGCACCTCTTCTCCTTCTTCAATGCCCATGATTCTCAGGTTTGGTCTTTTGATGGAGTCGGTGAGTCTTGCATTTTCTTTTCACAGGTCTTGAGTTATTTAACTAATAGTTCTTCAGTTTTTCCTTTATTTGCTAGTTCATCTTCAAGTTCTGAGATTCTGTCTTCTGTTTGTTCTATTCTGCTGGAATGGCCTTCCATTTTGTTTTGTATTTCTGTTTTATTCTTTTTTCTGAGGTTTTCCATATCATGGGTTACTTCCTCTTTAATATTGTCAATTTTTGCCCTTAATTCATTTATCTCTCTGTTTATGGTAATCTCTGTTTCAGTTTGGTATTTACTTAGGGTTCCTATGATTTCATTTATTTGTTTCTGTGTTTTCTCATAGTCTTTAATTTTGTTGTCTTGGTATTTCTTGAGTGTCTCCTGTATGTTTTGGTTGACTATGTCTAGTAACATCTGTATGGAATTCTCATTAATTACTTGTAGGATTTCTTCTTTCAGAGTGTTCTTGTGGGCTTTGTTGGATTCCTTGATGTAGTTTACTTTTGTTTTGTTGGAGTCTGGATCTTGGCATCTGTTTTCTTCATTTCGCTCTAAATCCTGCACTACTTTTTTGGGAGTGGGGAGAGTGGTTTCCCTCCCTTTTTCTTCTTCCCATATTTCTATTAGGTACTGTTTCTATTCCTGGACTATGTGTAATTTAGTATTAGCAGGATTACAATATTAATACTAACAAAGCCAAGAGAGGATAAAAAAGGAGAAAGAGATGGAAAGATAAAAGGAAGAGAGAAGAGAGGAAAAAAAAATAACGGGAGAGATGGTGGGATATCAAATAGCCAACCAGGCAGCAAATCCCTTAAAGAGGGCTGGGATGTAGCTTGGTGGTACAGTGCTTGCCTAGCATGTGTGAGGCCCTGGGTTTGATCCCAACACCAAAAAAGAAAAAGACAAAAAAAAAATAAATAAAAACAAGAAAAACAAATCCCTTAAAGAAGGGGGAAAAAAATCACCAGTTCTGGAACAGTAGAATTGCAGTCTTAGTTATTCTGATGTTACTCCTTTAGCATCCAGACCTGTCTGTGTGTGTCTCTTAGGCAGGTTTGGAGCCCTCCTGTGGCAGGTGGCAGGTGGGTGGGGTCCCATGGGCCTACAGCAGAGGTCTTTCATTGAGGCAAACTAGTGGGCCTTTGGAGTGTGATTTTGGCATGCCTGAAGGGCGTGGGCTGGTGGAGTGGAGATTGTGCATGTCTGTGGATTGAAGCCTTCGACAAGATCCAACACCACTTCATGATAAAAGCTCTAAGAAAACTAGGAATAGAAGGAATGTACCTCAACATTGTAAAGGTTATATATGACATACCTACAGCCAACATCATACTTAACAGTGAAAAACTGAAACCATTCCCTCTAAAATCAGGAATGAGACAAGGGTGCTGACTATCCCCACTCCTATTCAACATAGTCCTAGAATTCCTAGCCAGAGCAATTAGGCAAGAAGAAGAAATAAAAGGAATACAAATAGGTAAAGAAACTGTCAAAATATCCCTATTTGCAGATGATATGATCCTATACCTTAAAGACCCAAAAAACTCTACCTAAAAACTCTTAGACACCATAAACAGCTACAGCAAGGTGGCAGGATACAGAATGAACTCACAAAAATCATTAGCTTTCTCATACACCAACAGCAAACAAACTGAGAAGGAATATATGGAAACAATTGCATTCACAATAACCTAAAAAAAAAATCAAATACCTAGAGGTAAATTTAACAAGGGATGTGAATGAACTCTACAAGGAGAATTACAAACTCCTGAAGAAAGAGATCAAGGAAGACTACAGAAGATGGAAAGATCTCCTGTGCTCATGGATTGGTAGAATCAACATAGTAAAAATGGCTATACTACCAAAAGCAATCTACATGTTCTACACAATTGCCATCAAAATCCCAATGACTTTCATCACAGAGATTGAAAAATCTACCCTAAAGTTCATTTGGAAGCACAAGAGACTGCAAATAGCCAAGGCAATACTCAGCAAAATAGCAATGTTGGAGGTATCACAATACCCGACTTCAAACTATATTACAAAGCAATAGCAATAAAAACAGCATGGTACTGGCACAAAAACAGATATGAAGACCAGTGGAACAGAATAGAGGTCCCGGATATGAATCCATGCAACTATACCCATCTCATTTTTGACAAAGTTGCCAAAAATATATGATGGAGAAAAGACAGCCTCTTCAACAAATGTTGCTGGGAAAAGTGGTTACTCATCTGCAAGAACTGAAACCAGATCCATGTCTGTCACTCTGTACTAGTATCAACTCAAAATGGATCAAGGACCTAAATATCAGACCTGAAACTCTGAAGTTAGTACAGGAAAAAGCAGGAAACACTCTGGAAGTAATAGGTGTAGGCAAGGACTTCCTCAATAGAACCCCAGCAGCCCAGCAACTAAGAGAAAGGATGAATAAATGAGACTTCATAAAATTAAAAAGCTTCCTCACAACAAAAGAATTGGTCTCTAAACTGAAAAGACCACCCACAGAGTGGGAGAAAATATTTACCAGCTATACATCAGACAAGGGACTGACAACTAGAATATACAGGGAACTTAAGAAACTAAACTCTCCTAAAATCAATGAGCCAATTAAGAAATGGGCAACTGAACTAAACAGAACTTTTTCAAAAAAAGAAATTTAAATGGCCAAAAAACACATGAAAAAATGCTCACCATCTCTGGCCATAAAGGAAATGCAAATCAAAACCACACAAAGATTCCATCTCACCCCTCTTAGAATAGCCATCATCAAAAACACCACTAACATGTGTTGGCAAGGATGTGGGGAAAAAGGAACCCTGATCCACTGCTGATGGGAATGCAAGCAAATGCAACCACTCTGGAAAAAAATTTGGAGACTTCTTTAAAAATCTAAACATAGTCCTGCCATATGACCCAGCAATTCCACTCCTGGGGATATACCCAAAGGAATGTGACACAGGTTACTCCAGAGGCACCTGCACACCCATGTGTGTTGCAGCACTATTCACAATAGCCAAGTTATGGAAACAGTCAAGATGTCCCACCACTGACGAATGGATCAAGAAAATGTGATACTGTACACAATGTAATTTTACTCAACCATGAAGAAGAATTAAATCTTATCATTTTCAGGTAAATGGAAGGAACTGGAGAACATTATTCTGAGCGAGGTCAGCCAGGCTCAGAAGACCAAAAATCATACGTTCTCCCTCATATGCAGACTTTAGATCTAGGGCAAATGCAGCAATGTGGTTGGACTTGGATCACATGACAAGGGGAGAGCACATACGGGAGATATAGGAATAGGTAGAAAACCCAAAACATGAAAGCGTTTGATGTCCCCACTCCAGATGAACTAATACAAAAACCTTAACGCGACAGAGGTTATCATGAGAAAGGGATTCCGAACCAGTGTAAAGATCAGTTAGAATTGAATCAACATGGGTCGTAACACTTGGGTACACGAAAGCAATGTTAGGAATCTTTCTGTATAGCTATCCTTAACTCAACTAGCAAAAACGCTTTGTCTTCCTTATTATGCTTGTGTCTTTTCTTCAACAAAATTAGTGATAAGGGCAGAACAGGACCTGCCTGCAACTGGGGGGCGAGTGGGGGGGCAGGGTGGGGGAGGGGGGCAGAGTGGAGAAATGACCCAAACAATGTATGCACATGTGAATAAATGAATAATTAAAAAAAAGAATATCCACAAGAACATTCTCTCTTTATCCCACTTCTCCACTCACTTCCAGAATCATTTGACATAACATTACCAGTCTTGGTTCTGTTATGTGCTAATAAATAAGGAATTGTGAGAGAGTAAGTGGACATGTATTTGTAGGAATCTGAGCTTTAAAGGACGCACTTCACCATTCATGGTTTTTATAGTTGCCTTTAAAGAGAGAAACAATCCTAACATAGAGCCCTGGGTGCAATTTTACTGGGAAAAAACCCAGCAACTCCTATCATGCAATGATTAGATCCTGCCATCCTTTCCCTTTCTTTAAGTTTCAGATTTAGTTTTGTGAGTAGGGATAATTTTGAAATGATAGTCTTCTCTCTCATATGCAGATTATAGATCTAAAATGCAGTGATATTATTGTACATGGGTCACACCCTAAGGGGAGAACATGCACGGAGGGGAATAGGGAAAGGGAAGGAAATCTAAAACTTGAATGTGGTTGATGTGCTCACTGTAGAGGAGCGAACATAGTAATCTTAAATTGGCAGAGGCCACTATGGGAAGGGGACCAAGAAGTAACGTAGAGGTGTTGCAGAGATGAACCAATGTGGGTTGCAATATACAAGTGCATGAAAGCAACACTAGGAATCTCTCTGTATAGCTATCTTTATCTCAAACTAGTGAAAACGCTATGTCTTTCTTATTATCTCTTATGGTTTCTCTTCAACAAAATTGGAGAACAAGAGGGCAGAACAGGTTCTGCATGGAAGCAGACTGGGGGGGCAGTGGGGGGGGAGGGAGGTTGTGTGGGGGGGAGGTGGCACAAACAATTGTATACACGTGTAAAGTAAATGTAAAAATGATAAAACAAAAGGAGAAAGAAAAAAAAATGACAGTCTTTCTCCCAAATAACAAATGAAAGAAATTTACCAAGTTAAGAATTATGGAGACACTTTGCTTTAAAAAAATAAAAATGGATACTTTAAAATAATTATCTGTAAATATCTAGATAAAATTTGGCTACAAATGAATTAGTGGACCTGTGAAAATTTTGTCCATCATCACAGCTGTATATTTCATTCTTATTGTAAGTTTTGCCATACATTGTACATATTTAATAACAAAATATTTATCTTCCATGCACTCAGGAATTTTAATGGAGTAGAGTGGGAGAATGTTCCCAAAAACTCAGTAGTGTTTCTCTTCAGGATTTAAATTTTAATGTTTAATTATAGAAAGCAGTGAAACTCTTATAAACACAGCATTTCTTCAGAGCAGGTTAGCCAATTAACACTTTTACTCTGTTAATGGTTTAATCTTCATTGCCACTAAACAATGCTGGCATTTTATTTTTTTAGCAACTTTGAAAAGGTGGCTTTCTCTCTAAGAGCTTTCATCCGTCACACTTTGATCTTTGCTAAGAAACTGAGTAAAATGGACAAACTAAAGCAGCATTATGATTATAAATTATAGAATGCCCAGAAATAGACTTGATTCAGTTGAGAGTTATAGATACATGATCAAAGTAGTATCTCAAGTCAGTGACAGAAAGTGAGCTCTTCAAAAACTGTGGGACTCCAGCCATTCAGGAAAATAGTTCAATTAATGTTTCAGTCTCCCCTGATACAAATTCCAGAGAATGCAAATATTAAGGAAGCACCAGAAGAAAAAGAATTTCTATATAAATTCAGAAAAGAGAAAAGATTTCAAGTTACATTCTAAGTCAAACAGTGATAAAAGATGGATAAACCTGCCAGTAAAAATGTTATGAAAAGAAAGAAATTATAACACATTGTAAGGCAAATAAAAGCTAGAAAAATTAAAGCCTGCAACATTAATAAGTTCTCATCTATAAAGTAGGCATAACCTCAGTAGTTTCGCTATTTTTTGGTGTTGTTTGGACATGTAGCACAGTGATGGAACACTGACTTAGCATGTAAAGTTCTTGGGTTCAATCCTCAGCACAGCCAAAAAACAACAACAACAAAAAGCCAAGAGTGGATAAGTGTGTATACCACAAAAATGCCAACTCTCCAGGGTGAGCAAATGTTATCAGCACATGTGGTCACTCAATGCTTTGCACCTATTCTTTGAAACATCATATTGTACATGGTAAACTCACACAATTTTACCTGTCAATTAAAAAGCAAGCGGGAGTAAAGAATTTATAGGCATTTTTTCCTTGTGTGTACATTAAACTCTGAAAGAATGTTCATA
Organism: Castor canadensis; assembly: GCF_047511655.1. Lineage (NCBI taxonomy): Eukaryota > Metazoa > Chordata > Mammalia > Rodentia > Castoridae > Castor > Castor canadensis. The sequence goes on from NC_133389.1 coordinate 8,790,807, forward strand.
AGCTGGTAATGGTGTAATTTTTTAAGTAAAAACAGATGGGGCATAAGCATAGAAGGGACGCTTTTGAAAGACACCAAATTATGTTAATGATCAAATTAAATAAAGCAATGTTATTGACTTACTAATTGAATTTAATTCATTTAGATTAACACATTAAATTTTAAAGCAAGGTTTCACAGAACTCTTACAGTGCTGTTGTGAAGATGTAGTGTTTATAATATGCCTAGCTCGATCTCTGTCACTACGCTAATAAACTTTACCATCAAACTTATAAAATACTGTACTGATCCCTAGGAGCCTCCCTTGCCTTTTAATTTCTGTCTGTCTGTCTGTCTTTCTCTCATACATGCTATGCATACACACACAACACACACACAACACACACACAGACACACAGACACACACATTTAATCTTTTCCCAATGTAGTACAGACTTGCAGTCTGACTTTCAATAGGACCAGCTTGGCAGAGAGGTCTGATTGTAATATCTTGAAGTAATGATAACAATGACCATAACCGTAGCCAGCATTCATGCAGTAAGGACTTGTGGCAGCCACAGGAAGAAATGTACATGTACTGCCTGGCTTGGCCCCACAACACCCTACAAGGTACTCTACTACTCCTCATTTTATACAAAACACAGTCCTAAGTTTTAGAGACTTTTCCAAGGACTGTAAAAGTCAAGTAGCTCACCTGTGATAATTTTGAGAGTAATCTCATCATTGGGTTACACTGTATTCACTCAGCTGAGAAGCAGAAAAGCATGCACAGTGTTTTCCTTATGGGAATAACAGCAGACCCTGGGCAGGACTTGGGCTAGAAAGTTTTAACTCTCTCTCTCTCTCTTTCTCATTCTCTTTTTCTCTCTCCTCCTGCCACTGTTCTTTTTCTATTAAATCAGGCTCCCAAGACATGCATCTCAATGGATGCACAGTAAAAATGCACATTAAAGCAAGTATACCATCAATGGAGTTCGTGACTTGGAGTCAAACCTCCAGTCCTCCAGCCTCATGCCAAGCTCTTTGCAAGGGGATGGTGCAGCTGGGACTTGTCATCCTTGGTGCCCAAATGCCTTGGTTGATTGATGTCACCCCCAAAACTAAGAAACCCTCACCTCCACAAATAACAGTCCAAGCTCTTTTGCACATTTGCTTTGTGAAGTGCCATTTAATTCTATATAAAAGTAAGCTTCTAAATAAAAGTCTTCAAACATTCTCTAAGATATATATATGTGTACTGGGGAGTGGTGAAGTTGTAGTTACGTTAATTGAAATAGCTGTGTCTTTTCACATATGTCCTACACTTTCACTTTACTCTATTTTACTTAGTTTTTCTTACTTTCAAATTTTCATTTTGGGTTCTGAAAATCAATAAGAAAGACAATGGAGTCCCCTAGAAAGAGCCTGAAATGTTTGCCTTAGTAAATCTTTGAAAAGATAAACAGATAAGACACTCTTCTATTCACCTTAATTTCACATACAGAAGTCTGCCACGTGAAGATATGAAGTTAGATATAACCACCTCAGTGGATGGTCAGATTTACCACCTTTGCTATCACTATACGGTGCTATTACATGTTAATGAGAATTTAGTGGGAAATTTATTTTTTCCTTTCCTTTTTTTATTTTTTAAAGTACTCATGATTGAACCCAGAACCTTGTGTGTGCCAGGTAATAGCCCTGCCACTGAGCTACGCCTCTATCCCTCTTGTTTTCATCTTATTCTTGTGATACAGTCTCACTGACTTTCCTGGGGTTGGTCTAAAATTCCAAATCTTCCAGCCTCTGCCTCCTAAGAAGCTGGGATTATAGAACTGCACCACCACCGAAGGCTTTGGTTTTTTAGACAGGGTCTCACTATGTAGCCTAGGCTGGCCTCAGCTTCACGGTCTTCCTGACTCTGTCTTCCAAGCACTGGGAGTATAGGTATGTACTACCACATGGTTTAATATACCTACATTTAATTATATATTCATTCTGAGTACGTTTCCTGCAGGCTTTAAGGTAAAAATATTGGACAGCAGGAATTTAACATCTTTCACTCACCCATGTCAATCAAAAAAGGCACCTAATGTACTTTACAAATATTTCACTGAAGTAACTTGAAAATTATCAATGTGATGAGTAAATGATAAATCCTGATAGGATAAAAAAATCGAAGCAAAATATAAAAAAGCTTTTGTGATGACTCACTTCAAGATGTGAATGTACTCTTCTGAGTGGAGGAAAATGGAGAAATGATGTGGCCTTGTGTTCCTAATAGATGGACACGTGTTTCATTTTGAAATGGTTTGAAGGAAGCTATATGTATTTCATAAAAAGAGTTATGGATGTATACTTAAACCATTTTCTGGAAAAGAACTAATAACAACTCACATAAAAACTTGAATTCTGTCACTTACAAATTGTACTTCCCTTTTAAAGTAAATTTAACTGTCAAGTTATGGTTGGGAAGTTTTTATAGTTTAACAGGCAAGCTACTAATATTCAGTCATTGAATTAGAAGAATTGCAAATCTCATCATCCTGAAGAGGACCTAAAAACAAGGTCATTATATTCCCTCAGGGCAACCTCAAGTTTTAAAATTTGTATTTTATTCCCTTTTTCTTTAGATATAGTAAAAGTAATTTTTAATTATGTGAATGATAATTAAATCAAATACTTAAGTAATTAAAGATAGTTACATAAATAATTAAAGTATCTTAACTGACTATAAAGGAAAGTGATTATATTATAGCAAAGTAGGAAAGAAACTTGACTCTCTACTTGACTTTACATTGATTAATTCCTGCCTTTCTTCTCAGGTTATATGTGTTCATTCATCAACAATTTTTGGACACCAGGCACTGTATTAGATTCTGGATTTTCAGAGATGACCATTTTGCTTTTTTTATGGATGGTATAATATTTGTAAAAATCATAATTAAAATGAAAGCATGAATTTTTGGGTTGCTTTTGTTATATGTATTTGCTTCTTTATTTAAGAACTTCATGAGTAGATAATTATGTAAATAAATAATGATATGACAACACAGTTTGGATGTAAAAAAAACCCTGTTGTCTTGGTTATCCTTATTATACGAAAGCTTTTTCTAGACATCTTTAGTTGACAGATCACTGATATATGACAATTTGTTTTGCCAGCACTACCAAAACAAGCCACTCCATAAAATGGCACAGACAAAATAATTCTAAGATCAGTTAAAATACTGATTGTATTTCAGAAGATATGGGCACATGGTTTAGCTACAACTTTTTGAGTTCTTTTGAAATAGAAGCTAAAATTTCCTACCACGGTGAAACAAATGACTCTACATAAGTTTTAAAACAATCAAGAGTTTCTAATGCTATTACTTTGAATTTTTTCAAATGTTATTTGAATAGTTTCAAATGTTAATCATTTCTGGTAAGTTTTAGATGTGAATTTTTAAAATGTCACTTAACACTTTCAATTGAATTTCTTAAAAATACTGGATTTGGAAAGTCTGGTGAGCAGATAATTTGAATCAGCTTCTAAGTACAAGCTAAGAAATGGAATAAATATTTCCCATCCTAAATAGTATTATCAATCTTTTTCTGTTATCCCTTGAGATATTTGGGTTCCTTAGGTGTAAAATTTTAGTACTCATCATAGTTCATACTAATGTGTCCTGGCTTAAGAATTGACCAGTCAGTCAGGTAGAGTGGACACATCTGTAATTTCAGCTACTTGGGAGACTGAGGTAGGAGGATGACCTTGAATTCCAGGTCAGTAAAGACAACATTGTCAGACCCTGTCTCAAAAAGAAAGAAAGAAAAAAAAGAAAGAGAGGAAGGAAGGAAAGAAAGAAAGAAACAAAGAAAAGAGGGCAGGAAAGAAGGAAGGAGGAAGGAAGGCAGGAAAGAAGGAAGGAAGGCACAAAGGAAGAAGGAAGGAAGGAAGAGTTGACCAATCATCCCTTTGTTTCCACTGGTGTACCACATGTACACATATATATTAGTACTTCTAACTTCTCATCACCTTTATTCATGCAAATTTGAAATTTTACAATTGAAAAATAAATATAATATTTGAAGTAGCAAAAAGTAAAATCATAGGAGGGGTTCAAGATGAGAAAGTAGAGGAAAATCTCAGTAAACTTGACAAGAAGTCAATACAAATTACTCAGTCTGAAGGACACAGAGGAAAAAAGATTGAAAACACAGCACAGCCTTAGAAACCTCTGGCTAAACATTAATGTATTTGGTAAATGTGTGTTGGCATTCCAAAAGGAAAGCAAAGAGGGAGAAAAAAATATTTGAAGGAATAACGGCCTGGAGTAAACACATTTACAATTCAGGAAGTTTAGAAAACTCCAAGAATATCCCTTATTGTTCTTGCTCTATTTGTTTAGGGTTTTTTTGGTGAGGCTAGTGTTTGAACTCAGGGCTTTGCTCTTGCAAAGCAGATGATCTGCAACTTGAGCCACACCTACAGTCCATTTTCCTCTAGTAATTTTGGAGATGGGTGGTCTCATGAACTATTTGCCCTCCGTGGCCTCAAACCATGATCCTCCCAATCTTAGCTCCCAAGTAGCTAGGATTATAGATGTGAGCCGTCAGGGCCTGGCTTGTTTTGACTTTTTAATTGGATATACCTCTTGTTCTTACATTGCTTATTTTCACTAGTGACCACCTTCCTTCTTCTACATTGATTTATCTTTTTTCTAAGCTTTCTGGAAACCCTTATCAAATTTGTTCTCACCATCATTGTAGCAAACTCATCTTATCTTTATTTCTTCTTATGACTTGCTTGACTTTGAAGGATTCTTTTCTTTGATAGCTTTTACTAGAGTTTTAAACCTTCAATAAGCCACTTTTTCTTCTGAAATTTGAGGCTGATTGTTTTCTTTATATTCTTTCTGATTTATTGCTCCATGGACCTCATTTTTATTTGTTCTCACATTTATGGGAAAGCATCTCGATTTAGTATTTAGACAGGTCTTGGTGGGAACTTCCCTTGAATGAATGCCTTTTTCATTTGGTTGATATCCGATTTCCACTGTTCAGTCTATACATGGAGCCCAGATCAACATATATAGACAATACTATCCCAATCCTCATTCCTTACTGGTACCCATTACCTTATTTTGTGAACTGAGATGAGACAGGGTTCTTCTTTCTATCAGACCTATGGTTTATTCTAATTGTAAAGGAAAAAGATGGTAAACTCTGGTCAAGCTTATCTTAGTTAAAAATTTTTAAATGAAATCTTTACTTTATTCTAAAAAGGCAGACATTTTGGTAAAAAATAACAACTGGGACAAATATACAGAGAGGAAAATAATTCTTAATTGACACTATTTACATATAATGATCAAAAGGCAAAAGGATGTAAAACTTTAGTGCCTTAGCAGAATATGGAAACCTTAAGTGAAATCACAAAGCTAAGTGTGACTCAGTAAATACAGAATCTTTGGTTGAAGTTCATTCACTTTATATAATTCACTATTTTTTTTATTATAGTTGTGATGGGGGTACATTATGACATTTACAAAAGTTCTTATAATATGTCATAGTTGAATTCATTCTGTCCATTATTCTCCTTTATCCCCCACCCTTTCCCATTCCTGGAATAGCTTCAACTGGTCTCATTTTTCCATTTGCATACATGTGTATGTAATATTGGCTCCATATTCACCCTCCTACATCCTCTCCACCATCTCCCCTCCCCAGGAAGGACCTGTTCTGCCCTCCTCTGTTTTTGTAAAAAAAAAAAAATGACATTTTTGGTTGTTTTAGATAGGTATACAGGGATTTTCCTTGTGACATTTCCATATATATATATATGTATTACAACCTGAGCTAGTTCATCTCTATTTTTCCCCTTTCTACCTTAGTCCCCTTCTTGTGGTGATTTCAACAGGTTTAAAAATTCTATATTAATTCTTGTATAGAGAGTATACCAACTATATTCACCTTCTTAACTTCCTTCTTTTACCCTCCCTCTCTTCATACGTGACCTCTCCTTCTTGTATTTATATTTATAAATGTGTCCTTTGGCTTTCTGAACCTGGCTACCTCACTGCCCCTACAGAAAACAGGATGGAGGCACCTTGAAACACTAAAAATAGAACTTCCATGTGATCCAACAATACCATTCCTAGGGATATTCCCAAAGGAATATAAGTCAGGTGACAGTAAAGACACCTGCACTCCCATGTTCACTGCACCATTATTCACAATAGTCAAACTATGGAAACAGGTAAGATTCCCCACAACTGATGAATGGATTAAGAAAATGTGATATTTATATACAATGGAATTTTTTTAACCACAAACAAGAATGAAAACTTGTCATTTGCAGGTAAATGGATGGAATAGGAGAACATATTAAGTGAAGATAATTCATATTTTTGTTGTGTTTATTCATTAAATCACTTGATGTACTAGCATTTCACAATTGAACAAACCTTTATTTTTCTGTATTTACTTTTTTTCTGGTCACTTATCTGCTGTCCTGAGTTTAGCTAGCACTATTTGCTGAGTGGCATTTCTTCTGAGTTTCTGAGCCTTATTCCCACTATGTGGTGTCTTTCAAGTAACTAAAAGTAAAGATATTTAAAACCGATAGCATTAACTTTATATCAAGGCTGCTTCTTTGCATTTTATTTTATAAATTAATGAAAGAATATTTTTCTATTTCCCAAAGAAAATACGTGAAAAACATAGTATTTTTTATTCTGTCACACTTTGTGCACAGAAGAGTGCAGTCCTCTGTTCTCCAGCCTCATTTTGCCACTTGTTACTTCCTTCTTGAGCTCTTCCTGAGCTGTTAGAAATCCTGCCCAAACTCATTTCTGCCTTAGAGTTTGTCCACTCATGCCTGTATGTGTGTGCGTGTGTGTGTGTGTGTGTAGAAACATAAATATATACTCACAGATGTGTCTATGCAAATGCATATATATTCACAAATATATATATAGATATATTTATGTACACATGCATGTATATTTTATATATATATAGATCTCTGTAACTACCATCTAGTATGTCTTTCCTCTGTCTCTACTTCTCCACTGGTTCTATTTCTCTAGAGAAATCTGACGAAAAGAGCAGATTTACCTTGTCTCTTAACTTCCCCAGCCCTCCTCTAAGCCAGTGAAAATCTGATATCCCAACTCTAGAGATTCAAGAGCGACCTGTAGATTCTGTTGCAGTTGCTTCCTTCATGTCACAAAGACATTGGTGGTTGAAAGAGCAAAGAATAGAGAGAGAGAGATTTGAAGTCAGGAATTTCTTTCTGTTTTCTGCTTCATTATAGACATTGTTCTTCAAGTCCTTTTTCTGCTGAGATTCACACAGACTTTCCCTCTCCTAGTTGGCTTCTAGCAATACGGAAAGAAAAGTCCTGCTCACTGGTTCAGAGAAGCAGCTGTAGACACAGCAGGATATAAACAATGGGACAGAAGATTACTTTAGTGCTTTGGCTAATTTTTTAAAACTAGTTTGGCAAGTATTTTCCTGACAAAGCTTTGTGAAGACTTTACCCCCAATCTACCAAGGTTCTCTTTGCCTTGGGGGATATTATTACACCAAAATAATTATGAAGTCAGTATTTTGCTTCTAAAAGTCATAAAAATATTTGAATTACTAATTAGGCCAGTTTTCCTTAAACTGATGGCTCGCTAGAGCTTTGGACATGACTTGAAGGATGGCTGTACTCCTTTGGGACCTAGGACATTCTGGGGAAAGAAAAAGGGAAAAAGAGTTAGAATGACTCAGGTAAGGCTGTGTCTCCTGATGTCTCTCATTTGAGTGGAAGTTCTGGAGAAATTAGAAATGTGAAAGAGTTGGTGTCTAGATAGACAATTTGAAGGCCACACTTCTGACTACTCAGAGCCCACGTATGAGTGTAGAGTGACCAGAACTCCTCTGTAGGAGCTGGAGCTGAGAAGATAAAGGAGTCAGGAAAGTGGCCAGGGCTGGTGGTTTCCCTGCCAGTGACAGAGCATCCCACAAAGGCCAAGTGAGCACAGTTGTGGTTCAGCAGAGGCCGGACTGGGACAGATCAGATCAGTCAGTGCTTTGATTCATGGATCCTGTTACTCCACAAGGTCATGGAAGATCTTTATGTGTTTCAATATCAAGATACACAAAATAGGAAAAAGGAATAGAAAACAGTATAAAACCTAGATCAGTCACCTGAAAAGAGCAGTTCAAAAGGGCAAGTTAAAATTATCTCCTTCTCAGTGAGGGGGGAGGGGGTTTCATGAAAATAGAAATAAGAAAAAAAGAATACGTACTTTTAAAATATTTTCAGGTGCTTCAATATTTTAACAGAACTTGAAAAATGCTTTCTTAGCTGACAAATAAAATATAAAAGTTGTTTGTATTAGTGAAGCACCATGTGATGTTTTAATACATGTAGAATTGTGTAATGAGAAGCTATGTATTAATGCAACCAAGTTTTATTAAATTCTTGAACCTGCTACAGTTGTAAAACACTTGAAGCTTCATTAGTAACACCTTCACTCCCTTATCTAAGAAAATTAATTGTAAAGGCTTTCATTTACTGTGATCCCACATTTTCAACAGTCTTGAGGTCTGGTCTACAGTCTCACCATGAATTTGGACAAAAAATATTTTTCCTCAGTTTTTCTCCACACCCATTTCTCATTCCTCTATCACATTTTTCTTGTTCTCTGAAAGAAACTGAATATATTTTACTTTGATTAGTATTATCACTAAATAGGCTCTCAGTATTATTAAAAAGCCACAAAAAGAACAAAAATTAAAAATATTACTTCTAAATGCTGAACACATCAGATAAGATGTACTAAATGGGCTCCAATGACCTAGGTTCCCACCACTTCAGAAAAGAGTTGCTGGGCACTGGCAGCTCACTTCTGTAATCCTAGCTACTCAGGAGGCGGAGATCAGGAGCAAACAGTCCCTACTTCAAAAAAACCCATCACAAAAGAGCTGGCTGAAGTGGCAGAGTGTCTGCTTAGCAAGCACAAGGTCCTGAGTTCAAACTCCAGTACTGCCAAAAAAAAGTGGGGTGGGAGGAAGAAAAGAGTTTACCATGGTCTAAATGCCCATTGCAATGGCCATAAGAATTGGGACTTTTGAGAACCATCGGGGAAAATTTCTCATGTATAGGACTAAGGTTCTTATCAATGAGGCTCAAAGTAGCTCGTTTATTCTTTGTGAGGACACAAAATGAAGGCAACATTTATGACAAGGGGGCACTGTCTTTGATCTTGGATTTTCCAGCCTCCAGAGAAAGGAAAATTTGTTCTTTATAAACAAATGAATTTATGGAATTTATGATAGCAGCAAAAATGTTTTAAGACAGAGTCCAGTAATAAAGAAAGAATCACTATGGACAAGAGTATATGGGCATCAGAATCCTTTCTGCGGTGGTCATTTGCACATGTCATTAGAAGAATATGAATTAGTAGGCTAAAATCAACTGTTTGGGTGAGATTTAGTTTGGCATGAAACCAGAGGAAAAACATGGGATGAAAGACAGAGAAAAGAAAATAAATACGAGGCTAAAGAAGATGAATGGGAAAGGCCAGGGAGTCAAATGGTGACAAAAAAAAAATCAACAAGGAGTGAGTGGAGAAAGTGATTATTCAAACAAGGTCAAACTGAGCAAGTTGGCTATATTCTAAGCCCAGAAAATGTCATGAGACTCAGAAAGAAGGGAGTGGAGATCAAAAGTAGCAGAAAGAGAGTCAAATCTATGACATAAGAATCATTTTCAAAATCCTGTCCTTCAGGGTTCCGTGCAACTCTTTCATTGTCCATCCTGTTCACAGTCCTGGCTGAGTATACTGACTGCTTACTGTGTTAAACTAAGCTGCTGGCTGGTGAGACAATCAATTCCCTCCACTTGATGACTTATGCTAAAAAGTACAGGTGCAATAAGCCCCATGTTTTATGCTCAATTGTAAAGGGAAAGAAAGAGTAGGTGAAGAGGGCTTGGCAAGGGTGTAAGTCTCATGCATAATTCTTAGCTGTCTTCTCCATCTTATCTGGCAAGCAAGCTTTGCTTCATATATTTGGAATCTATCAGATTTCTGATATCTATCTATCTATCTACCATATATCTATCATCTTTTGTTGCTATGGGGACAGAACCTGGACCTTGCTCATGCTAGGCACTCTATCACTAAGCTACAGTCTCAGTCTCTAAATATATATTTTAAACACACACTTTATGTGATTCTTCTGCATACTTAAGTTTGAAACTAGTGCTTTTAGAGCAAGCCTAGGGTGCTTTCCTGCTCAACCAAACACTCCATCAAACAGCCTTCTCATTGGACCAAATTCTCACCAGCTTGTTTGGATTCAGTAAACATTGATTCATCACTCTTTGTATGCAAGGCATTCCCTAGTCCACTGGTGGCTGCATGGTGACTGGTGGTGATTAATGCTCCTTGACTGACTGTGACTCCGGTACAGCATTGTAGTAGTGGAGTACAAACATTTCACTGCACCTCCACCACTGGATCCAAATAAATTCCTTTCATGTTTCCAGAAGTACCTTCAGATATTAATTAAATACCTTCAAGAGAATTGAGGGGCTCATGGTAGGAATGAATGACTCACTTCTGTGAATGATAAATATTAACAGAAGTAGAGTTTGATTTTCCGGAGGAGGCAATTAAAGGATTTAGAAAAATGAGCCGTTACAACTTTGGTTTTGCCAGTCAGTGTCCTGCCAGGTCAGAAGGAAGAGGGAAGGAGACACAACTATTGTATACAGTAGGTAGTACCAACTTAACATTCTTCATAATTTTGGCAAGAGCTGGTTATTGTGCCTCAGATAGCTAATTTAAAAACTGGGTTCCCTGGTCAACCACTTCTTGAGTGGCAAAGCAAGAGAAAGAAGGAGACATTGTCATGGCTGCTCGTGTCCTCTCCAGCCACCATGAGACATTGTCATGGCTGCTCGTGTCCTCTCCAGCCACCATGAGACATTGTCATGGCTGCTCGTGTCCTCTCCAGCCACCATGAGACATTGTCATGGCTGCTCGTGTCCTCTCCAGCCACCATGAGACATTGTCATGGCTGCTCGTGTCCTCTCCAGCCACCATGAGACATTGTCATGGCTGCTCGTGTCCTCTCCAGCCACCATGAGACATTGTCATGGCTGCTCGTGTCCTCTCCAGCCACCATGAGACATTGTCATGGCTGCTCGTGTCCTCTCCAGCCACCATGAGACATTGTCATGGCTGCTCGTGTCCTCTCCAGCCACCATGAGACATTGACATGGCTGCTCGTGTCCTCTCCAGCCACCATCCTGGCACTTGAGGCAGCATTATGCAAATAGAAAGGAGGTGGGAGTTCCCTGGAATCTCTGCTGTTCTCAACCCAGCTCCAACTGTTGTGAAGAATGGAATAAAAATGCCAAAGGAAAATAGTTGAGAGAAATTTACTCTTTTACCTCTGAGACATAATGGGAATTCAAGCAGTATACATTTTATCTTATTTTTCTTAATGGTCAATGCCCTTGGCTGCATATTGTAAATACCTATCATGGATCAAAGCAATCTTGGAAAAGATATTCTTTCAGCTTTGGTAGCTGTTAAGGCTCCATGAAATGTGCATTTTAAATGCTGTCTTCTCTAGGAACAAAAATAGTCTGCTGCTAAGGAATATCTATAGGACTTCCTTTGCTCATTGAATATAAGGATGACCTATAGAATCTTAATTATAAAAAATTTTGTATTGCTCTGTTGCCCAGGATTCTAAATGCTTAAGCTATAAAATTATTTTATAGAATATAATTCATACTATTTTTCCAACCCAAAATGGAGTCTGCATCCAATTCCCCGTGATTATTTCTCTTGCTACTTTTATTAGAGTTTTCTGCAAATTAAATGGAAGAAGGAATTAGCATGGTAGAAAACAAGAGAATTGGAAAGCAAATCTCCCATGTGTCTTTTCAATTAATATTATGACAAAGGAGTGGTAATGGTTTTGAGAACAGGGTTAGGAGGCTGGCTGCACAAATTAGTGGTAAACTAACTTGCAAAATTAAAGTTGTGCCTTCAGAAGACTTGTAGCCAAACAGACAGTGAAGGTCAGGAACATTAAACAGGTGGAGGGGAGGGCACTAGTGGAAGGAGGAGGGTAAATGAAGAAAGTTAAGAGGGTGAACATGGTTGATGTAGTTTCTGTACAAGTGTGAATATGGAATACTGAGGCCTGCCGAAGTCACCATAAGAAGGGGGAAGGGGAAGGAGGGAGAACAACGCAGGGGATCGATGAACCAATTTGGAATTTAATGCACATGTGTATGGAAATGTCACAATGAAGCCCCCCGTATTACTATCATAAGCTAATAAAAACATCCTTTTTAAAAAATCAAGGACAGGAGGGTAAAATAGATCCTGTCCAGGGGTGGGTACCAGTGTGTATGAGAGGAGTATAAGGAAAGAGTGAATGAACATGGTGGAAATATTTTGTATTCATATATGAGAACAGATAAACAAAGCCTGTTGAAATTGTTCTAAGAAGGGAGGAGAGGAGATAAAAGAGAAAGATGGAGGGGATGAATTTAATTAAGATATATTATAAGCACTTATGCACATGTCACAATGTAACCCCCCCAACTGTACAGCTATAATATGCTAATTAAAATGAAAAAACGAAGGCTTATAGCATCTTGCAGTAATGCTGATGAGATGTCAAAGGGTTTGGGGCTCAGCGTCAGATACCTTGGGAAAGTCACGTGACTCAAAGTCTCAAACTCTGCCTCATAGAGGCATAGAGGACTGCTATGAGGCTCCAAGTTAGGGACTATGACATGAAAGACATTGTTAGCATGTTTATAAGAACTGACCTCACCAGAGCTAAAACTTCCTCCTTAGCAACGTTTTCTTGCTGTGCTTTTGAGTATCACGGGCCTCCCCTATTTCCCCAATGATGAACTTTCTGTGTGTGGAGCCCACAATGCCTCTGACAGGCCCAATCACACCCTAGCCTGTGCTCTATCAAAGTAGCAATTGTGCCCGTCAGAGAATTTGCTTGTGAAAAACTGCTTCCCCCGGTAAAGTGGCAGCTTTCCATGGGGGAATCTCCCTCTGCGTCCACCAACACAGACAGCACTTGAGAAGGAAAAAAAAAAACACTTTGCTCTTTCACCAGCTCGTGGAAAGGTCATTTTTCAGTCTGTTTCTTCTGCAGCGGAAGATTTTTGATTGTATAGCTTTAGTGATGTTGCCTTTTTGAAATTCATTTTTGTTCTCAGGGGCTCTGCTCTCTTCCTCCTGTAGCAAGTTTCATTATATTTAGTGCAGTAGGGCATGCAATGAGGCAGTTAGAATTGCAGGTAAAGAAGCTCATCCCCACTCCTATCGTCAGCTTTTTACGTATTTAATAGAAATGCAATACAAAAAATACTTATAGGATTGGAATAATGGAAAAGGTTTAGTTTTTGGCTTTGGATTTGGGCACGTTCATGAATTTTTCTTTATGTGAATACTCTCTAAGACATATCACTTTTCTTTGGCACAAAGAGTAAGAAAGCAGAATTTCTTTTTGTGAATATTTCTTTTTTTTAAGTGTTTCTATGGAGTTGCAGAATTCATTTTGAGCCATTTTCCCTAGTAAATAGATCAATGATACATATTTCCTTGGGATCAAGTGCTATCATTTTAAATTTTGGCGTCAAATATTTGCTATCAATATTTTAAATCAACATACATATGATTGAATTTAACTTTGGAGATATGAAGTATTTTCCTATTAGTATAAATACATGACAAAGAAAGTAATCTAGCAATTTACAACTTAAATCTAGTTTAAAAACAACCAAGATGCCCCACTACTGACTAATGGATTAAGAAAATGTGGTATTTATACACAATGGAATTTTACTCAGCCATGAAGAAGAATGAAATCTTATCATTTGCAGGTAAATGGATGGAACTGGAGAACATCATCCTGAGCGAAGTTAGCCAGGGTCAGAAGACCAAAAATCACATGTTCTCCCTCATATGTGGACTTTAGATCAAGGGCAAATACAGCAAGGGGATTGGATTTTGGTTACATGGTAAGGCAAGAGCACACAAGGGAGGTATGTGCTATATATACACAATGGAATTTTACTCAAGCATGAACAAGAATGAAATCTTATCATTGGCAAGTAAATGGATGGAACTGGAGAACATCATTTTAAATGAAGTTAGCCAGGCTCAGAAAGCCAAAAATCGTATGTTCTCCTTCATATGCAGACTTTAGATCTAAAACAAATGCAGTAATATTATTAGACTTGGGTCACACACTAAGGGAAGGACACATACAGTAGGAATAGGGAAAGGTAGGAAACCCAAAACTTGAAAGTGTCTGATGTCCCCACTGCAGAGGAGCTAATACTGTAACCTTAAAAAGACAGAGGTCAATATGGGAAGGTGACCGGGAAGTAGTGAAGAGGTCAGGTAGAGATGAATCAATTTGGGTTGTAATACATTTGTGCATGGAAGCAATGCTAGGAATCTCTCAGTATAGCTGTCCTATCTCAACTAGCAAGACCACTATGTGTTTCTTATTATTGCTTATGTGTTCTTTTCAACAAAATTGGAGAAAAGGGGGGAACAGGTTCTGCCTGGAAGTGAGGAGGGTTGGGGACAGTGGGAGGGGGCGGGCAGGGGGGAAAATGGCCCAAACAATGTATGCACATATGAATAAATGAATAAATAAATAAATAAATAAATAAAAGAAATAAAATTGCCTGTTGATACTCATGGCCAGCTTGCCTTTGGAAACTCATATGCTAGAAAATATCCCCCTGCTCAACTTCCAATATGAAGCCCTGTGCCCTCAGCCAAATTGCTCCAGTTGCTGCAGAGACTCCAAGAAAACACATTCTTGGAGCTCTTTTCCCTGCCACAATGACATATTGATAGTAATATAATGCATGGTAGCCTTTCTCTGATTTGACATACTTAAAATATCTTGATATTTTTTATTTGCTAGGAATGATTCCATCAGTTGCCTCTGGCTGGGTAACAAGTAACCCTAAAGCGTAATGGTTTAAACACCAGTCATTTATGGTCATGACTCTACAGGTTATCTGAGAAGCTGGGCTCAAGTAGGCTGGATTCCACTGATCATTCTTCTGCAGTCAGATGGCAGCTTGGATGGGGACTAGAGACAGAATAGGGTCTCCTGCTTGCCCAGTGCTTGGCTCAACATGACTGGGACTGATCTCTTGTTATCTAGCAGGCCATTTGGGCTTTTCTCACAAGGTAACAGGATTCCATAGTAGCAGCAAGCCCATGTGAAAGACACTGTAAGATACTGATCATGTTTCATTTCCTATTTTGCCATTGGCCAAAAGCAAGCCACAGGCCAACACAGATAAAGAAGAGAAATGCCTTCTCTGATGAGCGGTGCTTCAAAGACACATTGCAAAGTCATGGATACAGGATTGGAAGTAGTTTGTGATCTTTTCTTCATCAGTAAGAGGTATTATGGATAAAGGGCGAGCTTCAAAAGTAGATTCTTCAAGCATGCCATTTATTATTATTATTACTATTATCACTACTATTATAAGCCCCATCATTATTACTTATCATAGCAACCTTTGGATGGGTATTATTTTCTTTATTTTACAAAGGAGAAAACTGAGACTCAAAGAGTTTTAGTAACTAGTTAAAAATTATGTTTAGGCCTAGAAAGAAATGAATGACCAACTCAAATTGCTTAACTGAGAAAAATTTAATAAAGAGATGTGGATATGGTTAAGAAGTAATTGAGAGCTGGGGTCTGGTTCAAATGGTAGAGCACCTGACTAGCAAGCTTCAGGATGAGTTCAAACCCCAGTACTGTCAAAAGAAAAGAAAAGAAATACACCGTTCATTCAGCTAAACACAATGGTGCATGCCTGTATCCCAGCTACTCTGGAGGCAGAGATCGGGAGGATCATGGATCCTCCATGGGTCCTCCAGCCCAGGGAAAATGATAGTGAGATCTCATCTCACGTGGTAACGGCTCGCGCCTGTTATCCTAGATCTGCAGAGGTCATAGGGAGGAGATGGCACTCCAAGGCTAGCCCTAGGCAAAAAGCGAGATTCTATCTGAAAAATTACCTAAAGCAAAAGGTCCAGAGGTGTGCTTCAAGTGGTAGAACACTTACCTACTAAGTATTAGACCCTGAATTCAAACACTCCAGGGCCATTAAAAAAAAGAAGAAGAAGAAGAAAAGAAAGAATCATAGGAAGGATAAGCACTTCGCGACTACCAATAGAGGGAAGACTTTACTATGCCCCTGTTCCCAAGTCCAAGGTCTTAAAGAACAAGAAAACCAGAACCCAGACAGAACTTGGCTCCTCCAAGGGTGAAACACTGTCAAAACCAATGTGCAGAGGTAACACCTCGACTGCTCACTTACTCCCCACCTTTTGCCCAAGTACCCTTTGACTAACAGACAGAAAAAGACGGAATCTTTAGAAGTCAGCATCCTTCAGCACAGTGCTAGAAAGATAATACTGGAAGACAGACATCAAGGTGCAAAAAGAGAACAGCCATGAAGTCAGGGTCACATAAGTCATTATCAGCATAACTCACAATAGAAACCTTTGTCTGTGCAAGCTGAATATAGACCTCTTTTGAAAATTTTTATTTATTTTCTTGTTTCATTTATTCATACGTGCATACATTGTTTGGGTCATTTCTCTCCCTTGACCCCCTACCCATCTTTCTCTCCCTTCCTCTCCCTTGCTTCCAGGCAGAACCTGTTCTCCCCTTTTCTCCAATGTTGTTGAAGAGTAGACATAAGCAATAATAAGAAAAACATAGCGTTTTTGCTACTTGAGATAAGGACAGCTATACAGACAGATTCCTAGCATTGTTTCCATGTACAAGTGTGTTACAACCCGAATTGAGTCATCTCTATCTGACCTCTTCACTACTTCCCGGTCACTTTCCTATATGGACATCTGTTGTTTTAAGGTTACTGTATTAGCTCCTCTGCAGTGGGCACATCAAACACTTTCAACTTTTGGGTTTCCTACCTTTCCCTATTCCTACTGTATGTGTCCTTCCCTTAGAGTGTGACCCAAGTCTAATAATATTACTGCATTTGTTTTAAATCTTATGTCCGCATATGAGGGAGAAAATATGATTTTTGGTCTTCTGAGCCTGGCTAACCTTGCTCAGAATGATGTTCTCCAATTCCATCCATTTACTTGCGAATGATAAGATTTCATTCTTCATGGCTGCATAAAATTCCATTGTATATAGATACCACATTTTCTTAATCCATTCGTCAGTGGTGGGGCATCTTGGCTGTTTCCATAGCTTGGCTATTGTGAATAGTGCTGCAAT
The DNA here is from genome assembly GCF_047511655.1 of Castor canadensis. NCBI lineage: Eukaryota > Metazoa > Chordata > Mammalia > Rodentia > Castoridae > Castor > Castor canadensis. The sequence continues at coordinate 8,808,113 of NC_133389.1, forward strand.
AAACATGGGTGTGCAGGTGCCTCTGGAGTAACCTGTGTCACAGTCTTTTGGGTATAGCCTCAAGAGTGGTATTGCTGGATCAAATGGCAGACCTATGTTTAGATTTTTTCCAGAGTGGTTGCACTAACTTGCGTTCCCACTGCCAGTGTACGAGGGTTCCTTTTTCCCCAATCCTTACCAACACCTGTTGTCTGTGATGTTTTTGATGATGGCTATTCTAACAGGGGTGAGGTGGAATCTTAGTGTGGTTTTGATTTGCATTTTCTTTATGGTCAGAGATGGTGAGCATTTTTTTCCTGTGTTTTTTGGCCATTTGAATTTCTTCTTTTGAAAAAGTTCTGTTTAGTTCAGTTGCCCATTTCTTTATTGATTCATTGATTTTAGGGGAGTTTAGTTTTTTGAGCTCCCTCTATATTCTTGTTATCAGTCCTTTGATGTATAGCTGGCAAATATTTTCTCCCACTCTGTGGGTGGTCTCTTCAGTTTAGAGACCATTTCTTTTGTTGTGCAGAAGCTTTTTAATTTTATTAAGTCCCATTTGTCCATCCTTTCTCTTAGTTACTGAGCTGGTGAGATTCTATTGAGGAAGTCCTTGCTACACCTATTGCTTCCAGGTGTTTCCTGCTTTTTTCCTGTACTAACTTCAGTTTCAGGTCTGACATTAAGGTCCTTGATCCATTTTGAGTTGATACTAGTACAGGGTGATAAACATGGAATTAGTTTCACTTTTCTGCAGACAGATAACCGTTTTTCCCAGCAACATTTGTTGAAGAGACTATCTTTTCCCCATTGTATGTTTTTGGCACCTTTGTAAAAATAAAGTGGGCTTAGCTGTGTGGATTCATATCCAGGGCCTCTACTCTGTTCCACTGGTCTTCATATCTGTTTTTGTGCCAGTGCCATGCTGTTTTTATTGCTATTGTTTTGTAATATACTTTGAAGATGGGTATTGTGATACCACCAGCATTGCTGTTTTTGCTGAGTATTGCCTTAGCTAGTTGTGGTCTCTTGTGTTTCCAAATGAAGTTTATGGTAGATTTTTCAATCTCTGTGATGAATGTCATTGGGATTTTGATGGTAATTGTGTTGAACATGTAGATTGCATTTAGTTGTATAGCCATTTTTACTATGTTGATCCTACTGATCCATGAGTACAGAAGATCTTTCCACCTTAGGTAGTCTTCCTTGATCTCTTTCTTCGGGAGTTTGTAGTTCTCCTTGTAGAGGTCATTCACATCCTTTGTTAAGTTTACTCCTAGGTATTTGATTTTTTTTGAGGTTATTTTAAATGGAATTGTTTCCATGCTTTCTTTCTCAATTTGTTCCTTATTGGTGCATAGAAAAGCTAATGATTTTTATAAGTTGATTTTGTATCCTGCCACCTTGCTGAAGCCCTTTATAGTGTCTAGGAGTTTTGGGGAAGAGTTTTTTGGGGTCTTTAAGATATAGGATCTTGTCATCTGTACATAGGGATATTTTGACAGTTTCTTTACCTATTTGTATTCCTTTTATTTCTTCTTCTTGCCTTATTGCTCTGGTTAGGAATTCCAGGACTATGTTGAATAAGAGTGGAGATAGCGGGCACTCTTGTCTCATTCCTGAGTTTAGGGGGAATGGTTTCAGTTTTTCCCCTTTAAGTATAATGCTGGCTGTAGGTTTGTCATATATAGCCTTTATGATGTTGAGGTATATTCCTTCTATTCCTAGTTTTCTTAGAGCTTTTATCATGAAGTGGTGTTGAATCTTATCAAAGGCTTTTTCTGCATCTATTGAGATGATCAAGTGGTTTTTGTCTTTGCTGTACTACATTTATAGATTTGCATATGTTGAACCACCCCTGCATCTCTGGGATGAAGCCAACTTGGTAATGGTGAATGATCTTTCCAATATGTTGTTGGATTCAATTTGCCATTATTTTATTGAGGATTTTTGCATCGATGTTCATTAAGGAGACTGGCCTATAGTTCTTTTTGGATGCGTCTTTGGTTTTTGGACGAGTGTAATACTGGCTTCATAGAATGAGTTAGGCAGTGTTCCTTCCCTTTCTATTTCATGAAAAAGTTTAAGGAGAGTTGGTATTAGTTCTTCTTTAAAGATCTGATAGAATTCAGCAGAGAATCCATCAGGTCCTGGACTTTTCTTTTTTGGGAGACTCTTTATTGCTGCTTCCATTTCATTTCATGTGATAGATCTATTTAAGTGGTTAATATCCACTTGGTTCAATTTTGTGTGGTCATAAGTATCTAGAAATTTGTCCATTTCTTCAAGATTTTCAAATTTATTGGAATAGAGATTCTCAAAGCAGTCTCTGATGATTCCCTGGATTTCCATGGTGTTTATTGTTATCTCCCTTTTTGCATTTCTGATTTTACTGATTTGTTTTTTTTCTCTCCTCATTTTAGTTACATTTACCAGTGGTCTGTCAATCTTATTCAGTTTTTCAAAGAACCAGCTTGCTTTTTGTTTTGTTGATTCTTTGTATGTTTTTTTGTTTGTTTGTTTGTTTCTATTTCATTAATTTTGGCCCTTATTTTTATTATTTTTCTCCTTCCACTTATTTTGGGTTTTGCTTATTCTTGTTTTTCTAGAAGTTTAAGATGTAGCATTAGATCATTGATTTGAGACCTTCAACAGACAATTTTAAGTGTTTTTTTTTTGTTAAAATTTTAAATGAAAAAAATACATAAGAATAACAATAAAACAGGGAAATAGATGGTAGAAAAGAAAGAAATATTGTGGAGTATTCTTACAAAAATAATATATTTTACTTGACAGTGCAGTATTTCTACATGTTGATGGGATAGAATATGAGAGTATGGCATTTTAATGCTAGATTATAACCTTAAGAAAGAAGGAATACAGAATTTCAGCACAGCTGGGACTTGGCCTAGAGGACTTCCCAAGCTAGGTCAGAGATGGAAGCTAAAGCTATAGAATTTTGCACTGGGGACAAGTGGGTTAATTAACCCTTAGCAAAATCAAACAGAATGTGATAATAAGTATGACTTGGAAATTTTTCTTTCCTGAGCTATGATTCCCTAAGGAGGATGAGCTCAACAGTGTATATCCTTTAAGAATTTTCCAGAAAATTGTGATGTTGACTAGGCTGAAAAGCTCAAGGGGTGCATTTTTTTAAACTGAGTGTTGGTAAATTAGAAATGTCATGCTGGTTCAAACAGAGAGCCATCAGTCCACTGATGAGTCTCTGAGAGAGGTTCCAAGGAAATGGACATTTTGAGGGGAGAACATAGTAGTTATCTCTAAAACTTGCTTAGGAATGTACTCTTATTCTTAATCGAAAGGAAAAAGTGAGACAGTAGGCTTATTTTCAATTCTGACATCCTCCCCATTCATGAGATATTTCTTGGCTTCATGAAGGCATTCATTTAGAGATACGAATAATAATTTGCTGTGATAATACCTTTTTTATAAATAGGAGCCAAGAGTTCACAGACATAAATGTGAAGAGGTTCAGCACCATTTTCTTCCCTGAAGAATGTATTAAGAATATCAAGGTTCCTCACAGTGACTTGCAGATATAAACATATGGTTTCATTTCATAATATGGAATTAAATTCAAAGCTTCATTGAGAAGATTGGAAATAACATGATACATTCTTTGAGGGAGGTTTCAGTTTCCCTGAATTACCATAAAATTTCAAATTCATATACAGCCTTCAATTGTCCCTTTGTAGTCTAAAAATTCTCCCATGAGTTGATCCTCTTTGAAAATCTAGTTATACAGGTTCTGTCCAGTGTGTTCACTGTTCACATGTGACAGAATAGATTTTCACCAATCCTTTAGCATCACTCTATTTAGGGAAGCCATTGCTCACACATTAGGCAACTGGTGCTTCTAGCATCATTCTACTCAAAAAAAGCACTGCTTACATTTTATATATATATAGATATACACTACATGTACATGTGTACATACAAATAATATACAATATACACATAAATAATATACAATATACACATATATACATGTATGTACACTTATACATATAAATAATATACATTATACACACATATACATATAGGTACATATATATGTATACATATATACGTATACATATGTATACACATATATATAAAATTTAAGGTTGTCTTTTGTCACTACAAAAATAATTCTTTGGTGGTTGTTTTTTCCATTTTCTGTTCTCATCAATGAATGTATGAAATACATACTTTAAGTAAATTCGTAACAATGCTTCCACTGCATTTTAAAAATTCCTTGCAAGGGAGCCGGCCCAGCAAAAACTAATACAATTAGCATATTTTGATAGATGGCTAGTGTCAAGACACAGAAATGAAAATGCTTATTGCAGTTAAAGAATACACCTGAAGGTGGACTGTACACAGCAGAAAAATGTTATTGAAAAGAGCAAACTTACTTTTTTTGTTTCAGACCACTAACACAACACTTTTCATACTTCTATAACTCATATTGTCATAAGCATATTTTATTGAAGATATCATGATTATTTTTTTAAGTTCTGGTCAGTTCTATAGCTAGTTATCTTGGAACTTCTGTTGAGTCCTTCACAAAGTCCCTGCCATTGGAAGATGAAGTGGATCAAAATAAAAATTCTCACTCTTTCAGTAAATATGTGACTTAGGCTGCAATCACCTTCAAATAATTAAACAAACATTTCTTGAGCACTTACTATGTGCTAAGAGTACATATGCTTGCTGGAGAAAATTGCTTTCAGAGCAGACTCTGAGTATACATCCTATAACATTGATTTTCTGACAGTAACACAGGAAGAAACTTTTTAATTCAGATATATATGGTACCACAGGTGGTGAAGTGGTGCTTTTCTTTTTTATGGCCTTGAGAAGACAGGCTTTGGAACTTATATGCTATCATTATGCAAGTGAATATAAGCAAAATTAAGGATAAAATGATAACAAATAAAGGCTCAACCTGAAAATACACTTTTAGGCAGGTTATACATAAGGTATTTCTAAGAATGACAACAAATAAAATTCCTCCTTTCTGGTTATAGCTAGTCTTTTATATAGGAATCCACAAGTTGTACCTCTTTAGCTTTTTCAGGTATCTACACAAACATGAAATTTGTTACTCTTGATGCATTGCCTTGTAAGAATTTTTTTAGTTTGACTATGATTTTCAAAAACAGTCTTTTAAGGGAATATGAACGTATAATCAGTGTGCTAATTGATTTCAAAAATCAGAAACCCACTACTGAAATTCTGCAGCTATTTGAAAAGACATGGAATAATTAAACATTATGTACACATAAGTTATGACAAAAATTAATTATATAGACTCGTATTTAAACACCCCTTAGGAAGTCTGTCAAAGTTGATACTCTGTGTCAATGGTAACTTATATTTAAAAGATCTGGAATTTTGGATTGAGATTTTCTATCTTTTGCCTTAGCAATTCATCAGAATGGTGGTCCACAGGGAAGCACACACATCATAGCGATCATGTTTCCTTGATGATGACACTTGCCCAATGACTTATCAGAAAACAGGTTTAGTGGTGATATAATCACTACCTATTAACCCACTACCATTAGGCAGTAGTATAATCACCACCTAGTCAAGAAACAGAAAATGATTAGTTAGCATTCTAGGATTTCATGTCCTTTTCCTCCCCAATTCTTTCACTCTACTCCAATAGAATCTGGTATTAGGGGCACTGGCTTTCTTTATTTTCCTTAGTTTTTTATCTAAATATGCATCCATAACTGCTATAGTTTTGTTTTGCTGATTTTGTAATTTCACTTCTTGGTGTTTGGATTCTTTTGTTCACTAAAAAGGATTCTTTTCCTTATTATAATAATAATGGAACTCTCATGAGTTCCATTGTTCCACATCATCTTCAACACTTGATATTGCTAATCCTTTTTATTTTTAACCATTATTAGATAGACTTGTCTTATTAAAACTTGAATTTGTAATTTCCTGAATAATAACAGGATTAGCTTTTTTTTTTTTTTTTGGTAGCACTGGCATTTGAACTCAGGGCTTCATGCTCACCAAGTATGTGCTCTACCACTTGAGCCATACCTCTACTCCATTTTGCTCTGGTGATTTTGGAAATGGGTCCTTGCATACTACTTGCCTGGGCTGGAGTTGAACTGCGATCCTCCCAATCTCAGTCTCCCAAGTGGTGAAGATTGTAGGTGTGAGCCACAGGTGCCTGACTGATCCTACTATTTTTGTTTTCTATTTGGATACCCTCTTTTATCCATACAATTTTCAGATTGTCTTCTTTCACTTAGTAATATGCATTTAAGTTTTTCTATGCCTTTTCATAGCTCGATGGCTTATTTCTTCATAGTAAATAATATTTAATTGTCTGGAGATAATTCAGTTATTCTGTTTTTCTACAAAAGGGCATCTTGGTTGCTTCCAAGTTTTGGAAATTATAAAGCTGCTATAAATTTCTGTTAATAGGTTTTTGTATGGACATGTTTTTAACTCCTTTGGGTAGACCACAATGGCTGTATGTGGCAAGTGTATGCTTTATTTTATAAGAAACCACCATACCATATCATTTGCAAAGTGGCTGTACCATGTTGCATTTTCACCAACAATCGGTAAGAATTCCTATTGCTCCGTGACTTCATCAGCATTTGGTTTTGTGTTGTGGATTTCTGGCATTCTAATAAGTATATCGTAGCATCTTGCTATTTAATGACATGCGGCACTTTTAGCGTCCTTCTTTGTCATCTCTGTCTGCTTTGGTCCTTGTCCCTTTTTGGATTGGATTCTTGTTGTTGAGTTTTAAAAGTTCTTCAGATATTTTAGAAGACAGACATTTATCAGATATAGTATGCAAATATGTTCTCCCTACCTGGATTTTCTTCTCATTCTTGTAATATCTTTCACAGAGTAGAATTATTTCATTTAACAGAGTCCAGAATATCCATTGTTTCATGGATAGTGCCTTTTCTGTTACATCTAAAAGTCATTACCACAGCACAGGTAATCTAGGCTTTCTTCTATGTTATCTACTTGGAGGTTTATAGTTTCAAGTTCTATATTTATGTCTACATTTTTGGGAAGAGTGTATGATCCATGTCAAGGGCCAGTTTTTTATGAATGTAAAAATGTAGACATGGGGATGTCTGGTTGTTCTAGCACTATTTGTTGAAAAAAGTATTTTTACTCTATCATATTACTTTTGCTCTTTTGTCAAAGAAGAGTTGACTTTGTGTTTTTTATATGGGTCTGTCTCTCTGTTCTGATCCATTGACTTATCTGTCTATTCTTTTATCAATACCACACTGTCTTGACAACTTTGATTTATAGAGTTATTAAAGTTGTGTGCTATTTTTTTATAGGTCCTTTCATTCATTCTTTCTCCAGTTATATCCATTCAGCAGTTACATCTTATTAGCTTATAACTTTTGTTGTCAGTTTATTGTACAGACTTACAAATTTTTTGTATTTAATAATATCAGAAGGAAAGGTCTTATTCCATTTCCATTGAATACATAATTGCCCAAGTGATTCAGTTCTAGTGACTGCATGACTTCCAATTCTGGGTCATAAAAATCAGCTTCCACTTGACTTTCTCTCTTTTGGGATGCTTTCCATTATAATTTAGTCATAATTTGAAAAAGGACAGCCACAATGAGAAGTCTATATAGGTGCTATTCCATCTTACTTTCCCAGATGAGAGTTAGAAGACAGTTAACAGCAACCTTCAGACACATGAGCAGGAAGTCTGAGATGATTCTATATTTAGTCATCATCTGATTGCAATCATTTGAGAGAATTGAGTAAGAACTGCCTAGCTGAGCCTGATCAACTGCAAGAATTGTGAGAAATGATGATGTTGAGACAATGATGATGACAATGATACTATTGCTAAAAAAATTTTTTTCTGATCTTATACCACTAAGCTTCAGATACTACATAGATACCGAAAACATGGCATTTATTCATTCTAGAATTCTCATTTGCTCATCTTTATAATAGATTCCAGTTCCTTGACTCAATTCCCAATCTTGTCTTTGTCTCTCTAAATATTGCAAGTGTATTTATTTAGAAGTCTTCATACAGTCACTCCAGTATTTGATATCTTTTGGAATTTGTTATTATTCTCCATTGCTTATTCTTGTTGTTTTTAAGGTGTTCTCATCTTGCTGTGTTATGGTTACTTTAGAAATATGCCTGTATTAGAGACTTTTCACTGAAAAAAAATTGAGCCCTGATATACATATTCTCTTTCCCTGAGATGATTTCTGTTTATCTCCCCCAGATCCTGCCTTTGTATATGCTGCACATTGAATGAGAATTGTGACAGAAATGACTTAGTAGATGAAGGAAGTCTTGGCAAATTATAGCAGGAAAAAAAGAGACTTTAATTTAATTAATTTGAGAAATCAATGTAATGTGAATTAAAATTTAATTCTTTTCAAATAAAAATCATTATACTTTGAGAACACATTAATTTTAGAACTAATATAGATCTACATACAAAACTAATATACATACAAAACTGGTATGTGTCTACATACATATATATGCAACACTCAGAACAAATCTATAGCTATATACACTGAAGACACATAAGACTGGTACCAGCATTCTGGGGCTTCATCAGTAGGAAAGACAGTGATAAGTAACTATCAAACATAATTAATCTAAACAATAAATGCTATACTACAAATAATATCCTACGTAGGAGACTTTAAAGGCAATGGAAGCCTGCTAGGGAATATTTGAGCCACAAGTTGGGTTGACAATTGAAGGAGGTACTTTATTTAAAGTTGTAGGTAAGAGAAAATAAGCAAAGATTTATAAAAGTAATACCATTATGCATTATATAGTTTATGATATAATTATCAATTATCTATTACATTTAAATACAAATTGTGGTTTCTATTTAATTAAATATAATAATGCATTGTACGTTACTAATCAGTATTATATACTAATAGTATATGTAGAGAGATTATTCAAAAATACAATTATAACATATAGCATCTTGGGAAGCCAGTCATCACTATTTCGCTAAATTATGTGAACCAGCTGAGAAAGTATTCACATCAGTGCAAGTCTTTGCTAAGTCATGTTTCGTACTTAAGCTTTAACTATGGTTTTGAGTAGAATTAATGTTATAGTGTACACCAATTCTCAACTATATAGGACCTAGGACTTCCACGTGTTGGTTACATCTTGCTTTCAACAATTTTATCATATTTTTCTTCTTCTAAGATTACAGCATTAATAAAGCCATAATATATTTAGGATTTATTAGATCACTATATTGTATTCCTGAAGTCTTTGCTTTTATTTAGATTTTGAGTAGAAACTCCAGTTTTCTGTTTGCCAGAATCTATTGATATACCAATTAGGATGGACAGCTCATCCTCAGTCTCTTTCTAAGATTTAATGTCATCTTTGTTCCCATCAAAAAATCAGGGGCAAGTAGAGGAGCAGCAGATTGGACAGCAGGTGGTGTTCATAGTGAATATTATTGCATTTATTTTAGTGATGGAATTCATGATGAGTACAAAAATACCAGGCAAGTTCCCCTCTATGAAGAGAATTAAAGACATTAACACAATAGGCAGGCACAGCATAAAATATCCTTTTTCTTCTTAAGCTAAATAGGGGCCTCTTCATGATAATAGAGAAACAGTTTCTGTAACGATTTTTCTACCTTGTTATTTTCCACTCCTGATTCATAATTCCTTTCTTGATAAAATGTGCTCTGTTATTATTTAACTCACATATGAATTTACTGCTTTCTGAATAGAGGATTAAACAATTCAGTGCTTCTCCTTGCTTCAAGGAAGTTTCCTGTTTCCTTCAGCTTTCAGTTAACTGCTACAAGATTTGACCCCCAACTCCTCCCTTCCTTCCCCCCAAATCACTTTGGCGTTCAGTGAATTTCAAATGCAAAGTCAAATCCACTCTTAGTGTCTCCAAGACTCAATGTAGTCAGCACATATTTCCTTGATCCCATCAGCTATGGTGACATGGAGTTGTACCACATATAGCTAGACAAGGCAACTTTCTTCTGATTTTAAAAGAGCATCAAAAGGATGCATATAGGAACTTATTAAAAATGAATAAACTTAGAAGACATTTCAATGTATTAGTCATTTTTTAAAAGTTTTTATATCCTGACTGTCATCTAAGGGGGTTTGCCCATCCTGGAGGGCCTGCTCCTAAGCCATTTCTGGGAGATAGTGGAAAAACTCACCTGAAATTGTGCTTATCAAATGCAAACTTTGCCCTTTAGGCCCACACTCCCACCACCTCCCTAATTGGGCTTTCTCACTGTGCTAGGCCACTTTCAGCTGCACTTGTTACCTTAGGGTCAGACACTAGAAAACCTGTTAGGTCCCTGGCATTCTTGGAGCAGGCAGAAGGACCCAAGGCTACACCTTAAAACCAGACCCCCTGATTTATGACCGTGTGTTTCTCCCTGCCTGATTGTTTGTCGGCTTGCAAAACAACTCAGGAACTTCCAGTTACTTAACTAGCCAGGCATGTTGACCTGTTCCATCTGGTGTTCGCAGATACCAGAGACTCTCTCCCTCCTCCATGGCCTGGCCCCTCCTATAAAGCCCACTACCCAATTCAACCAAGTCGCTGCTCCCTGATGGGGGGAGGGAGGGGCCAGTGGTCTGGATCTTAATAAATCTTTCCTTTCCACACCTGGCATGGTCTTAATTCAGCAATACCTTACAAAACCCCTATCAAGCCTCCTCCTTCCCGCTGTTCCCCAGTTTGCTGAAAATATTCAAAATGGTTTCTCCTAAACCTGCTTACTCTGGCTTGCCAGTTCCACAAAAAAGGCTCCTATTCCATTTCCCTGTCTCTGCTTCCTGCGGACATGAGTTTCTTCTCATGTGGCCTCCCCATATCTTGGCATGCACCCTTCTTTTGTGAACAGCAAGAAGACACTTTTTCAATGGCAATCATCTCCCGATCTCCTGACCTCACTACACCTAAATAATAATGAAAGCAACTAAAGCCATGATCATGTACTCAGAGTAATTTTCATTTTTTATAGCTCTTACAAAGGCAATGTGGCACTTGTTTACCTATTTTTCTGTTGCTTCCATAATTCTCTTATTTCTCAAAGTTTATGTTTTACCCACTGAAAAAGAAAACTGTAAAGGGGGCTTAATAAATACTTTTACATATCAACTTTGTATTATGAAAGCTGTCATAAAATATAATATTATGCAGGGATTAAAATCTAGAAATATAGCTATATTGAATTCCAGGAATTTATGGAATAAAATTAGTTAATCTCTAACTGTGGTACAAAAAGAATGAGAGAGTTATTCTGTAAAACTGTAAGAGAGGCTCAAACTGCTTTTGCTGAAAAGCACTGACTCCTTATTTGGGCCCACAAATTAACTAAAAGCAGGAGAAGTTTGGCATTCCTGCCTTCATTTTGTATGTTCTAAGCCATTCTCTTTACAGCCACTTTACAATCACCTTGCATTCCAAAAAGGACAGAACTGATAATATCTTTATGACAATGACCTGGAGCCACCTGGAGCTGCCACCCTGCCGGTGAGGACAATTATCCTAAGAATCTTCTCAAACAGGAGCCAGATTACTCCCTCCAGGTGATAACTTCACAAAAACTGGACTAGACCTCCTGCCTGAGCAAGATCACCAGCCCACTAGTCACCCACCTAGAGGACACCTGTGACTGGGATTGTTTAATTATACATATCTTTGCTCCCTGCCCCCAGTTCTTTTGTCAATTTAAACCTGTAGCTCATGTCTGTACCCCAAAGATGGCTAAAGACAAACTGAGAGCTTACTCTGCCTCTGCCTCTTCTCACAGCATGTGTTCCAAGCTGTGTAATAAATTTCCTTTCCCTGCCTTCACCACGCCTCTTTATTTGGGGTTTAGGGATGGGTGGCCTGACCTGGCAAATGGAATCTCAGGAGTTTGGGTCTTAGGTCCAAAACCCCAGTTTCAAAACCAGAACGAATGGGTTTATTGTGTGAAACAAGAAGCTAAGTTTAAAATTCTTGACTGGGGATGGATTGAGGACTTGTAGTATATTTATACCACTATCCAAAGGAATAAACTATTGTACATAAAACAATTCGAGGAACCTAAAAAGTATTGCGCTAAGTGAAATTACTCAGATAGACATTTAAATAAAATTCTAGAAAAAAACAAACTGTAGGAGCCAAAACCAGTTCAACATTTCCCAGGGGCTGGGATGAGCTAAACATTTTTGTCATTTGGTTTTGGTTCTGCCAGATCTATTCGAAAATTAGAAATAATTCAGAAATTATTTTTAGTAAAAGGAGTGGAATTCAAAACACCTTTCTAGGACAGGAGTACAATTTTTTTGTACGTAATCAGCAGGAAACATTTTTGCCAATTCTGCAAAAAAAGTCTGTTATCCAAAGCAACTTTGAACAAAGAGACACAGAATTTTCTTAAGTGGCAATTAGAATCCTGAAACAAAGAAGGGTCATTTTAAGGTAGAGTAGGGTAAAAGAAACAGTCAGGATGTGGTATAGAATCAGCAGAACCTGTACAAACAAGAACACGAAATCAAATAAACCCCTAGCTATTTTAGGGAAAGGTTTTTACTGTTTCCGTGGTGAAAAAGAAATAGAACAACATTGCAATACATTTATGGTTTGTCATTTATAATTTACAAAATTAGTTCCCATTCTGTACTGGAATTCTCAACAAAAATTTTCTAGTTAGTTTCTCCCAGATCTAGCTTTGCAAAATAATATGGACTAAGTGGGCTTCGAATAGCTGATTCCTCCAGTGATCTGAAAAAAGAATGCTTCCTCCACAAGGCACAGTTTATCTGGGAGAGTTCCATGTTACACTTTGACTTTCCCAGGAGAGGTTTTTAGTGACTTAGGCTGCTTAGCTCTTGGGAGAAATATAAATAAATCCACTTGAAAGTATGTGGGACTCAGCTGCTGAAATGATGGCACTTAGGCATTCCATTTTCTTTTGATTAGATCTTTACATTTATGAATAAACTAGTTAATTTCAGCAGAATTACTAATGGTTTTCTTTTCTAGCTCTCTTCTGAGAAAACCAATTTCTACCAATTTTCTTAATAGTGATATAATGAATGAACGCAATGAAGGTAGCCTCAAAACCATCAAGTGGGTCAGAGAGGTAATAGGAAAGCAAACAGAAAGTCAATGGGGACTTTCAGTGCCAACACAATCAAGTCAGAGCCTGATTTGACTTGTTTCAAATACAATCCCTTTACAGAGTAACGACCATGAGGCCGTCAAGTGTAACTTAAGAGTCCTTTATTTCAAAGAAGTCAAATGTTGAATGTGTGTTTCCCATTCCTTGGGGCCATGGTCCACAATGCACTTGACTAGCAGTTCCAACACACAGAATAGGTTGGCATGAAAGCAAAGGAGGCTTCTTCAGTTTGAAAGGTTGCCAGCCATATGTTCCATAGTTTAGCATATGTGTGCATTGCCCCAGGACCTGATCTCTACTTTCTCTTCTTAAATGGAAAGCTCTTGTCTTCTTTAACTTCAGATACTGCTTAAAATTTTATAGGAGACAGCACCGGGTCTATTCAGTCACAGCTGTGGATTTCCCTGGCTCATGTTTTCCTTTTGTCACACACTGTGATAATTTCTTTTCATATACATCATCTCATTTAATTCTTAAAACCACCACATGGCCTGGGCAAGAATATTATGTCCAGATGAGGAAACTGATGCTCAAAGGAATCAAGAACCTGCATAAGGAATTTCAACAGAATCTGGTTTTATGCAGATTTTATATTCTAGTCTAAACCACTTCATTACATGACCTGAATGTGAGAAATTTATAATGTAACAGTACTAAATTTGGTTAGACACAAAGATTTTTCATTCTAGTAGTTTTTTTTCCTAGTTTATGGGTTTTCCATATAATATTTATTATGCAAATAACAAGTAAAATATTCAAAATATCTTTTTATGTCATGGTTCAGATTTCAAGTATGCATACTTGTATCAAATCCTTGATGTATATACTCTTGGAGTAATTCAATGTGTCAATGAAAATGTAATTCAACTTATCTGAGTTCTTTATATATTGATGAATACACTTACTGCATTTTGAAGAGTGTCACTGTATAAATAAAATATTTACCATATAAAACATTTCTAAATAGTTAATGACCAAGGTGAACTGCCCTGAAAAATCCCCTTCTAATCTTTTTGTATTAAGCTACAATGGCATATTGATATTTATAAGCATTTATTTGAAATGTTTACTTATTATTTTTATTTTATAATAAAATTTTTTTTATTACTTATAATTTACTCATTTTTTCCTTGGAAAACATTTGTTTTTATGTGCTATTCATTTGTAAGAAACATTAAATAATCATAAAATCTCTTCTAAATTCATTTTGCTTATTTCCTGTCAAACATTTTTGAGCACATTGGTGGGTGAGCCAAAAAAAAGGGTCAGATTATAAAGAGATGTAACAAAATACAAAGTTTACCTCTAATAGAAACAATCAAGAGGCACAGACAAAGCAAGAAGAGCCCTGGGACCTCCAAGGCCTCTCCCTAGGGTCCTGCTTCAGGCTTTGGATGAGGACAGCCTGGCTCAGATTGCATGAGATCTCTATATGAGGTATGTGGATATTACACAGAAAAATGTTTGAGTTAGTACAAATGTTTTAGTTAAGAGGCATTCTTCAGGGAGCCCCAACTCAAAATTCATAGCTTGTAGTTTTGTTTACCACAGGTCATCCTAAATCAAGAGCATTCTGCTGAAAGCATCCCATAGATAGCGATCTCTGCCTAGGAAACATCATCAGTTTATTTACCAGATCACTCACCATCATTTCTACAAGGAGATTAGATGGCACCACCTGCTTTCTTTCTTATCCTTTCATGTCCCTTTGTCCTTTCTGGAAAGAAATGGACCACAGACCAGGTTGTTATCTTCCTCCTCTATAGTGGACAGATCAGGAGTTTCACTCCTATTAAACCAGGCAGCATTATGCTTCATGGTGATACAACATAACACCAATGCAGGCCTACCATCTTGCAGTGAGTTTTACCAATTCCGTCTGAAAAGATGGAGGTGTGAAAAAGATAGATGCACAAACATAGCACTCCCATGGATGAGATAACTAAACAGATCCAATAGTGAGCAGGTTCAGCTGCAAATATTTTTGGGCTCAGTTATATAATTTTGGAGGCCCTTTTACTTTAATAAGAACAATGGAATAATATTTTATAAGTAAAAAATGAACAAAACAATGTGATAACACATGCAAACAGGTTCCAAGGAATCTTCTTAGTAGAGAAGGGTCCAAAAGCTATAGCTCATTAGCATTCAGAGGACTATGCTTGTGAGCGATATGATATTTGTGTCAGCAGAATTGCATTCAGTTGACAAGAAACTCTGGGAAGCATATAAAATAAAAAGGTATGTGATTTTGCCTTAAAAGGTTTTTAGTCAGAGATAAAACAGAAATAAAAATGTATAAGAATGTAAAGAATAAAACCATAAACATTTGCACTATTTTATTTATTAAGCACTCATCATGTCTGAAACTTTTTAATTGTTAAATAGTACAGTAGTAAATATGAGCTCTGTCTTAAAATATAGGAATTTAAGAATAAAACAATTAGTGATTTGCTCCAAATGATACATTTAGTAAGCGATGAGAGTAAAACTAGCTCATGCCATCTTACTCTGATTCCAAGACCGCTCTGTAGTCCACAGTACCTCCCACCAATTAGCTCTCTGAGGTTACTGTATTGTAACGAGGACAGAAATAAATCTTTCCCTGACTTTTCAAGCTGTTCACAAATGTCTGCATCCTTTCTCCTCTGATTCAGTAAAACAAAAACAAAAACAAAACAAAAACCTGTAAATTTTAGCTCTTACTGAATAATAGTCACAGCATGGTCTTCTTTTAAAAATTTCTTTGTTGTACTGTTCCCAAAACTAATCATGATTTTAAAATAATAAAGAATGGTCTCTCTGTTCCACTGGATACAGACACACTGTGTTCTGGGCAGACAGTATACCCCTTAAATAACAGGGATTCAGTGACCATCTGTGAATGAGTGACTGCTATATTTTACTCTGGTTGATCTGGCATACAAAGAATGTCTAAATTTCTAAATTTTAGTTATAAATTCAAGACGAGTCTGGTGTACTTTGAAAGCAACGTTTTAAAACATCTTTTCAATTTGTGTAATCAGATCAGGAAAGATAGAGTGCCGTATTTGTTGCTTCATTGATTGGGATTTTTGGAGAAGCAAGCATTCCATATATTTATGGAAAGGTAATTTGTATGTCCAGAGTTTGGTAGATTATTTATATCTCTGCCTGGATGCCCCTCTTACCTGGAAAATCTGGCAGGGGAGGGGAAGGTTTGTCTGATTTTGAATGAAAAGTTAAAAAATGAGATTTCCTATTTTAATTTGAGTTGTAGCTTGCATCCTTCAAAATAAACATGATAATGTTCACTGACATTTTAAAAGAGTGTTCCTACACTGATTTTTTTAACAAATAAACTATTTTTTTATTTGGATAGGTTAGTTTACTGAGCCCAGAAAAGACAAAAGCTCAGGAAAGCTTTTCTTCTAGTACTTCTAACATGAAATGTTCTTCAATTTCTTTTTATACTTGACTTATTACAAAATAGGGTAGAATTAATTGTTATTTGGTGATGTTGATTTGGTGATGATCTATTAAAGTAGATCAAGTAATGGATGAAGACGTAAATATGTGATGCCTTAAAGAAGTTATTTAGGTAAACAAATGCTAAATGAAAACGGATTGTTCAGAATTTCAGGAAGCAAATATAATTTCATATTGAAGACTAGGAATGATATTATTTCAGCACCCAAAAATTATAATCCCAGTAGCATTTGATTTCTTTGCTTTTATCAAACCACACCAATCTGAGGTATCTGTAACGGCCATGTTCCAGGTACCAAGTATGGGAAGTAAATTTGGATATTTTTTCTTTCTTCCACTGAGGGGGTAATTGACTATACTATTCTTTTGGAACCATAGATCCAGCTTGAAGAATACCACTGGGTAAACCACAGCCAGAGCAGATCTAACATCTGCAGTTAATACTGAGTCTTATGTTCCATCGACCCTGGCATAGTGAATCTTCAGTCAAGATACAGCTTTGGGTGAAGGGAATAGAGTCAGTTTCAAATAAACATGGTTCATATTAATGGATGTTAATTCTTCATAATAAAAAGAAAAAAGAAAACAAAACGCAAGCAGTTTTATAAGTTGTTTAGCCAGTTTCTAATTTGAGGCAAGTGTCAATCTATGAAACTCTTAAACTATGTTCACGAAAAAAATCTGTGCCTTGAAGTCTTGAAATATATTTGTGTTCTATATTTATACTAATGTTTTCATAATTTAACATCTCTTTGTGCCAAAAGGTAAGATGTTATTTCAGTGTTAGGATTTGAGGCTGGAAATACTGAACATCTACCACACAAATCATTTCCTTTCACTTGCAAATAGGAGACCTGAGAAATATTGCTAATGGAACGGTATTATAATGAGGACATGACTTTCACAGCACTGTTCGATTTGGGCTGTGATGGATGTGGATGGATGGATGGAATGCTCCTCATTCCTATGGTTTATTCCCATTTGTGACAATAAAGACCAGAATACCTATTTTGTAGGGTTTTTGTCATATAAGGTATGTGACAATTAGACAAGTGTGTAGGCTATACTAGTTGTTCCCCTTTTAAATCTTTTAAGTCTCTTCTGATCTGCTTCATTTATAGTAATTGGAATTACAGGGTTTAATAAATTTACACTTTAGATAATCAGATGAATGGTCAGGAGGCTATAAGATGGCGAAAATCTTAGCAAATAAATGTGTGTAAAGGACATGTGAGAGCAAAAATATCAGTTTTGAAAGAACTGATTTTGACACAACTTCAATTTCCTTTAAACATTAAAAGTATTTCATTTTCTTTACTTTTTTGGTGATGCCAAAATCCCAATGGTTCTAATTTTTAAAGTTTAGTAAAATCTTTAGCTTAAGTTGCACATTGCAAGTTAAACAGTACCATGGTCATGTATTTCCTTAACAGATACTTAAATACAGAGATGAATTCATAACTTTTATCTAAAATTTATTCTATACCAAGAAAAAAAGTCAACTTGTAAATACAAAAGAGACTACAATTTTTGATCCTCTTCCAACATTTTTGTTGTTTTAACCTATTCCTACAAAACCAGATGATTTGAGTACACATATTGTGATTTTTTAAAATAGCAAACTATTATAATAAAAAAGTGAAAAAAATAGCATCAGAGTCAAGGGTAAGCTCATTTATCTGACTAATTAAGGACTAAAATAATTTCGTTTGTATGAGATTTTTGACAAGATTATGCTACAATTGTAGCACTTCATTCCTTAGTGTCATAGGTTGCAATGTTAAAACCTGAGGCGTATGCATGTGGTTACCACCATCGTGAAACATAAATGAACCCCCAATAATATTGATCCTGAGGGGAACATTAGCTTCCTTAAAAAGTCCTCACTGAGAAAGTTTCATAAAGTAGTCTAAGCAACTCAGGTTACTCAGTGATAAATGCATTGCCTGCACAGGTGACTGTTTCCCCAGTAAGAGCTCCTCTGTTTGGTTGTATTCAGCACAATTGTGAAAATACTGTCTCTGTTTCGTAATTACACTCTGTTGCTGATGCTACAAAACCATGATCTAGTGTTTTAGCCTTTTTCATGGAAGAATGATGATTTTTCATTCCCTATGTGGCCCTGTTCTGTGTTTTGCATAGTCATTTTGTTGGGTTTAATCAGCTCTTATATTTGTGTTACATCTGATGCCTTTCAAACCCTTGATTCAAAGCATATTATTTCATTTGATCCTTGTATCAGCACTGAAGGTAGACATGCAGGATAATTTTTGTCAAGTTCTCATGGATGAAATCACTGAAAGGTTAATAGCATACCACTAAGGTCACATGGAAAGTAAATGGCTGGCAGATGCAGGAGACTTCCAAGTTGTCTGATTTATTCTCTCATGTTTTTCATACCACAATTGCTCTGAGAACAATGATCTGGGCATATTATTTATTTTAAATTATTAACCTTGTTAAAAGATTCATTATTAAGATATCCTCTACAAAGTCACCAGATAGACATATCTGAAATTTCCATCAGTTTTTACTTGCCTTCATTGAAAGCACCTCTCTGCTGGCTATAAAATAAAGTCCAAGATTTTTCATTATGGCATAAAAATTGCTCCAAGTTTTATCTGCCTTTCTAACAAGCTCTTGCCGACTATTTCTTATTTTAACTTCTAGCAGCACAGAATCACCAATAAAGAACACCCATGCTTTGCCTACCCTGCCTGTCATTTGTGAATGCCCTGGTCCCTCTCTCCCCTAACCAACCACCCACTTACCTTGAATAACTGCAATTCACTTGAAGGGATGCAAAACTGAGTTTTGAATTCAGGGCCTTGCACCCTACCCCTTGAGCCACACTTCCAGCCCCCAACTCATTTTTGAATAATTCTCTTTTTAGTTCATCTCCTTCTGTGTCTCTTAAGCCTTTAAAATTGAATCTGGCACTCCCTTCTAGACAGTATTGTTTCTGCAAAAATCTCATGCTTTCCTATAATTCTCAACATCCAGTGTAGTCAGGACCCATATGGTGACTTCCCCACAGAGGGTTCTGAGGAAAAAGGATGTGTAATAAGTCTAAGTATTTTTTAGATGCAAATGTCTCAGTTCCTCAGGCTGATGCACAAAATCAAAGTGGATTAACATGAGTGATAAATAAATTCTTGGTGCATTAAACCACTGAAATGTTGTTATTTAAGGATAGGTCTATTTGATCCTAATAGCCCTATGGCAATAAATAAATAGCCCTAGAATATTTGACACTGGAAAAGTGGTTGGGACAGGGAAAAAGGAAAATTATATGGAAGTTGAGAAAAATAAATTACGTAATGGTAGACATTAAGTCTAGCACTAGCCTCTTAGCAAAACTTGTGGCGACTTGATAGGACAATTCCTTATCTAAATGAGTTTCTAGATTGTGAGGCAAATGCAAATTAAAATAAGAAGCTTAATTCTCTCTTGTAAAAATGGGTATGGGAAAAAGATTGTTTGTGTTTCTATTTTTCTTAGAGCATGTACTTTAGCAAGCTTACCATTGAAAGTACTTTCCCTCTCTTTCAAGTGAGTATACTTCTTTTGAAAATTACATGGGTCTTCTGTAACTTTAACAGCCAGAATGTCTTTCCCCAGGACTCAGGAACCATCTCTGAGATGTAAATGTCAAGGGAGACAGCATCTCCTTATCCCAGGTTCTGCAGGAGGGTGCGGGCCTGTCTTCAGGGGTACCTCACCCACTCTAAGTTGTAAAACTATCTTCTGTCATAAAGCTGGACAAAGCCAATTAGCCAGCACAGATGGTCACCCCGACTAACCAGATGAGCGACATGTGACATATGGTTCCCTTACTTGAGACCAGTTATTGTGTGTCTATGCAGCAGGTTGCATATAGTTGACTACATAAAAGGCGAAATTTCCTTTCTGCCTTTGCAATTTCTTTGCAGACTGTTTGCAATGCGCCTCACATTCTGGTTTAATAGTGTTTGATAATAAGAATGTTTTCTTTCTCTGTTAATTTTGTGAAGATTTCTGAACTGGGAGATTTTGTTTTTAATTATATTTCACCAACAAGGGAAAGTGGATGGATAATAAAATGTTAATAGTGTCTGTTGACTGGCAAGGAGCTTAGGAAGAAATTGAAGATTTTCAATAAAACATGAAAGAGGCTTGAAAAATTTAGAACCTTGAAAAATTGTAAAAGATAGCTCTGTGGGGACACCAACGAGTAGGAGATAAAATTAAGAAAGTCTTTTAGTGACAAAAGCAAGTTGAAACACTCTCAAAGAAAAGGACAGAAAAAGTATGTGATCTCCACACACACTGTTGAACTCTCTCAGCTGATGAAGAGGGTCGAGGTAAAGAACACTTTATGGATACTGTGCCCACTATCATTGAATTAGATAAAAATGACCTAGGGGAAAGAATTGGCTAAGTGATGCTGTTTCTATATTGCCTAATAAAGTAAGGTAATACCTTACAAATCAAAAGACAGAATTTTGAGTGAAAGAGAAACAAATGATCATAGCATATCTGAGAAATATTTCTCAAAAAATCCAAATGATGGGTATTGCATTTGGTACATGTGATCAGTTGGAATTAATACATAAGCAGCCAATTATGTGCTTGCAAAGACTTACAGGGGAAAAAAACCCTTCAATCAAAAATGTTTATGACTTTTGTTGGTTTTTAATTTTTTAGAGATTAACCACTCAATTGCATATTTAAATTGGAAAATGCTTCTATCAGTACAGCAAAACTAAGGCTTGGATACAATGGATGTCATTAGTTTAGGTGTATATTATTTATATGAGGAACAATTTCAGAACTTCAGTGGGATAGGTAGTAGCAAGAGATGCCATTTCAATGGTACTTTCTTTCAGTGTACGTCTACATCATTTTTAACTCTAAATAAGAAGTGATCCATGTCTGGTTTAGTACTATTTGGTGCCTCCATATTCCGGGAGAATTTTATTCCCAGTCTTCTGGTTAAATCACCCCAATCTTTTCTTTACAACCTGATCCAACAGTTAACTACTGTTGCTTGCAATATTTCTGTCTTAGATTTTTCTGGCATCATAATGCCTTTTTTTTTTCTTACAATTTTGGCTGCACTCCTTTCAACCAGTACTGAGTCAAAAAGCAAAAATAAACTTTCTGTTTGTCTTGCTACAACTCCCTCCACTGCTGTGAGGGTTTGTTTAAGACTTGAAACCCTCAAAACTCTAGCAAAACCTCTCAGGGCACAAAGTGGCTGAGGAACTTGCAACACCTCAGGAGAACATTCTCCCAATGTCCAATTCAGACATGGTCAAGGAAGAAATAAAGGAAAATCCTCCAAGGGGGCACAGGGCAGAGCTGGGGAGAAGAGAGGCTAAGCAAGTTCCTGCTAAAGAGCAGAAAGAAGTTAACGGTCCATGTTAAGTCTTAGGGAAAGACTTCAGTAGGTATGGTAAACACATTTCAGAATTATTGGGACCAGTGCTTGTGTGTTGCTTGGCTCTCATTTCTTTCTTGAATGGTGGTATTTGTAGTATTGGCTTTCTATCCCCTTAAACTACTGCTCATTTTGTGAGATGGATTAAGGAAGAAAAATGATCTTTTTAGGCCATTCCTCTGGAACCACAGAATCCATACCTGGACCTGATGTAGGACCTACTACAAATCACCTAGAGACAAATCTGGAGTCAGTCGTGGGTGGGTTGTTTTGTATGGCATCTCCCTCAAGGAAAGATTGTATAGATAAAAAGGAGAAAAGAGATCCTTTCTAGCCAGAGATGACTGGCAGATGTAGTGATGCTTACCAAATATCCCTCATTCTCCCCTGCTTTTACTTGCATCCCTGCTACTAGAGGGTACCATATGAGATCACGTTTTGGACAAGTCACATGAATTACCTTTGTACCAAAGTTTTTGAACAATTTGTGTTAGTCATCTCACTGAGACATAGCAAAATAGACTGGGTAGCCTAAACAAGAGAAACTAATTTTCTCACAGTTTGAGAGATGTCTGAGATTAGCTTACTCATATTCTGGTAAGGGTCCTCTTCCTGGGTGAAAGATGGTCACTTTCACTCTGTGTGGTCATGTGGCCTTTCTTCTTCATGGGGCAGAGGGAGAGAGACAGAGGTCTATTTCTTCCTTTTTTTTCTTTTTTTGTTTGTATTGGTGCTTGAACTCAGGGCTTTGTGATGGCTAGGCAGGTGCTCTATCACTCAAGCCATGCCTCCAGCCCTCTCTTTCTCTTTTTATAAATCCACGAACCTATTGGATATGATGACAGCTTTATGACCTCATTTAACTTAATTACTCCATAAAGGCTCCGTGTCTAACCTTCATATCACTGAGGGCATGGATTGAACATATAAATTTTAGAAACACACATTTTGGCCCTTAACACCTGCTGGAGAATTTCTATGCCTGATTCCTCTGCTTGTGTCAGCTGAGTTGGTCTAATGTTGAGAGGCCTCAGCCTCAATTCTGTAGCACCTAGGCTTCTGAATCTAGGTGCCCTGTGATTTGTCCAGGTCCACATAAGAATACTGTGAGCAAGAAACAAGCTCTAGTTATGCTCAGCCATTCAGAGTTGAGGTTGGTAGTATCATTTTTAAAATCACACAAAATAACTTAATTTATTTCCCTAATTCATAAACAAACAGTATTAAAATTCTTTTATTGGAATTCCTAAACAACATTGTAATCATTCTTCGATTTCTTTCCCAAGCCTTGTGAACTCTGTAAGGGCAGATATTGTGTACGTCTTATCTTTATTTTTCTAGTTCTTATCATAGTGTTTCCTGAATGAATAAAAGCAGCCCAGAAAATAAGTGGGGCTTTTGATGTCACAAAAAGATTTCAATCTCAGTGTCTAATTGGGTTTTAATTACACCACATTGGTAGATCATAGGAAAGCTCTACTTGAAAATCTGCAACAGAAAGCTCTACTTGAAAATCTGCAACAGAGATGTGCATGATACTAAAAAGTCATAGGTGTTTATAAGCCCTTCCTTTAATTCCAAGGAAACGTTGCTAAGACAGACTTTTAGAAACTTTGTGATTTTTTTTTGTATGTCTAACTTGGCAAATCTCTTGCTATGATAATAGTAGGACTAATTTTTTCCCCTAGGATAAAGCATTAATTAAATGCCCTAGGAAACGTTCTATCAAGAAATAGAGTCTTTGATCTTCATTTTTGCTCCATTAACTTTAAAGTTCAATACATTTTTATTGAACTCACACATACTTTAGTGTGAATTGCTTTTCACTAATTGGTCTATGGGGATCACAATGACAGTTTCTTTCTTCCTTTTAGGCTTTGTAATTCTCTTTCAGAAAGTTCCTAAACTTTATTAATAGTCATTAAATCAAAGACTGATTTCCAGAATCAAGGGGGTAAAATATGATGTGAAGAAATGGGAAGTTCTGGTTTTGGTCCCATCTACTCCTGACTAGTGAAGGATCACAATCTACACCATGGGACCGCTATCTCCCATTAGAGTACTCCCATCAGCATTTATTAGAACAACAGAGCCATTCTTTCAACAGAGTTGTGCATGACAGTATTTCTAAAATCAGAGTACATTTTGTTACATTTATGGCTTCTTGTTTGAATGCCATTATTCACTGATGACTGGGATGAAACTGTCACCAACTGCATACATATGCTTAAGTTTTCTTTACTTCAATTGAATTGTGTACAATATTGGTGCTTCATTTCTGAGTTATATTTTCAGTGTAATTTATTCCAACCCTTCCATGTTTCAGCATCAAGAAATATCTTAGGACCATTTGTTAAAGAACAGGAACATTTGCTGTCTAAAAACCTACTATGGCAATCTTTGGCAGATAAAATATGCACTGACCTGCCTAACTCTTACAAAGTAGGTATCAGTTGTTCAGATGAAAACCTTGGTATCACCAAAGTACATCTTTTCATGAAGAAATGGATCCTACTAACACTTTGGGGGGGAAGTTAAATGATATTTTGTTTAAAAAGAACAAGCCGAGCCCCCCCACACCAAAGTTGTCCAACAGGGAAGAACAACTCTCCTTGCCACACAACACAACACACCAACCTTAAGAAGGGACAGTCTTGGCCAAATCCCCTATAAAAACGTGGGAAACCCTCAGGACCCCCAAAGCCTCTTGGAAAGGAGCAGAATCACTGTAGCTTTTGTGCAACAGCCCTAAGAGAGATTGCAACAGACCAAGAGGACAGTTGCTGAACTCCCCTGTTCTCTCTGCATGGGACTGGGAAGACCCTGTCCCAAGAACATGATGCTCTGCACTTGGGCTCATAACCATAGCAACGTGACAGCCAATCCCAGTACAGAGGTCAAAGGAAAACTGGGGACTGCCATGTACTCCTTCCTGCTTGTCAGCACTACTTAAATACTCTCTTCAGAAAATAAACTACACTATTGCTGCCTGGCACAACACTCAGTTTGTGTAGTTATTTGCTGCTCGAGCACCCAAGACCAGAGTTGGAGCCCCCACTGCAGCTGGACTGTGGCAAGTGGTGCCGTGACTCGGATCTGCTATGAACATCTTGTCAGTATAATTCAAGGAGGGACAGGCTCTCTGTGGAGACCCAACCCAAGGTGTCATGAACTGTAAGTTGGGGGACAGAATGGGGAACTCACTAAGCTCAGAACATAGGCATTTCTTATAGCTACTGTGCTGTTTGCTAAAAAGTAAGAGTATATCTTACACCCAGGGATAAACTGAAGATTTTATAGAGACAGTTAGCTGATTTAATCCTTGGTTTCCTGAGCATGGAAATTTGGATCCTGATAGTTGGAAGCAGATAGGAGAAAATGTAAAAAGAGATCACCAAAGAGGGGAAAATATTCCTATTGATTTTTTTGGCATGTGGTCCTCTATTCATTATTGCTTGGGACCTCTAACAGATCCTTCTAAAGAGGCTCATGAATCAAGTCTTCCAGAGAACAATAAGGGAGACAATAAGAAAGATAATAAAAAGGACAATAATGGGGAGGAAAAGCCTCCCCCACAAAAACTTGTAAAATTTAAGTTTTTCTCTATGGAGGATTCTACACCACCTTATGCTGGCTTTTACCATTCATTGGCTCCATTTCAGGTTGATCCTCAGACCAGTGCCACACCTAAGGCAAGGACAAAAAGGAGAGAAGAAAATAAAGTTTCCCTAGAAACAACTTTCAGGCAACTCTTATTGGAGGATGGGAATGATGACCCTTCTCCTCCACCTTTGGCTCTTTCATCTTCAGAGAACCCTCTGGCCCTTCTAGTCATCCTGGGGCCTCAGGGACAATGATGCCATGAGCCCATTTCTCTTGAGGTTCTTAGAAGATTTAGAGATTCAGTCAGGGAGAATGGTGCTAATGGTCCCTACACTCTTACTCCATTAAAAAATCTGAGTCAGACAAGAATGGGACCCGGAAGGGAAGATGGCGGCTAGAGGGAGGAAGCAGAAAGTGAGCCTTCTATAGTGAAATCTTGGAGAGACGCCAGAGACACACTTTGCAGGCATAATGATTGAGAAGAGGCATAACTTTGACCCCTCCACACCTCTAGCCAGCACAGAGAATCTCCACTTCACATTAAATGGAGAAACCAGGAGGGCCCCTGGGCCACCAGTTGCCGTGCCCAGATGGCTTGGGAAGACACAGACCAGGTGAGCTTCACGGTACCACTGTACTCCCACAGACAAGCCTGGGCCAGAGCAGCATAGCCCCCTGGACAGACTGACCTCCACCCGGGGAAAAGGAGAAACTGAGTAATAAGCAATAAGAACAATAAAGACACGTGGGAAAGAGGGTGGGGCACACTGAGTGCCGAAGATTGGGGGAAGGGAATCCTTCCCAGAACTGTAAATAAACAAGCCGGGCGGGCCAGAGAGCCTCTGGCGGGAGTGGGGGCGCACGCCCAGCAACCAGGAGTGGGAAAGCTGGTAAGAGTGGTGGAGGAGGAAAACTCCACAGGAGAGGAGGGAAGACCCACTTCCCACGTGAACTGTAAATAAACATGGCAGCTGGCAGGACCAGCAGCACTGCCCAATAATCAGGAGCAGGAAAGCTTGTGAAAATGGCAGTGGGAGGAAAACTCCACAGGAGGGGGAAGACCCATCTACCACATGAACTGTAAATAAACATGCAGGCCTGACAACGTGGGTGCAGTGTCACCTTTCCCAGTGCTTGGAAAGGGGAAAGCCTGTAGCAGAGGCTCCCGCACAGGAGAACTCTGAACAAACAAAGCCTGCAGGGTCAGGTGAGTGCTAAGATCACCCCAGAGATCTGCATAAATAATGCCTCCAGCAACAGCAGGCTGATAAAGCGGGCAGGCAAGCCAAAGCTGCAGATACCATTCTCAGAACTGTCTCCAGACTCTTTTTTTTCTTTTTCTCCCTACCTTTGATGAAAGAACAACTGAATTACACCTGCAAGTGGAAAAACTTACTGAAACTGTATTGCATTTGGACTTGGGACACTTGGTGGGGTTTGTGTGTGTGTGTGTGTGTGTGTGTGTAGTTTTGTTCTACTTTATACGACCCCTTTGATGAGACAACTACAGAACATCTGAGGCACCATCTCCAGGATTGGAGACTGAGAGGGACACCCAAATTATTAAGACTGAAACCTCATTGCATTTGAACTTGGAGGTTTTTTGTTTTTTTTTTTTAAATTTTCTATCTTCCATTTTATTTTAATTCATTTTTATATATAGATATTTCTTTCATTTACTTATTTTTTATTTTTATTCTTATCTTTTTTTTTTATTTTTGATTTTCAATCCTCTCTGTCTCTCTAATGTCTGTTCAGCTTACTGTCAATTAGTACACTAACATTCCCTGTTTATACCTTTGAAACTTTCTTGTCTGAAACCTTGTCCTGCTTTCTCCCTCTTGTCTGTGTATTTGTTTTCCCCTTTTCTTTAACTTCTTGCTTTCCATCTCAGCTCACCCTTCCATTCTAAATATTACTATTGTTATTATTACAAGCTAGAAAATACTTAATTGAACACAGTACAGGGACAGTAACAACACCAAAAACAATGACGGGAAGACCAAAAAAACAGGGAAACCAGTTTCCCCACAGCAAAAAATTAGTACAGGAGCCAGAGGGGAATGAAGAAAACAGGTACTCAGATCCAGACTCCAACAAAATGAAGATAAACTATGCCAAAAGACCCAATGAAGCCCACAAGAATAATTTACAAGAAAACATACTACAGGTACTCAATGGGAATTTTATAGAGATGATACTGGATAGGGTCAACCAAAATGTACAGGAGGGAGACACTCAAGAAATTCCAAGACAACAAAAATAGAAAATTTGAAAAAGCAAAAGAAGAAATAAAGGAAACCATAGAAGCACTGTATAAACACCAAAGTGAAACAGAGAACACAATGAATAAATGGATAAATGAACTCAGGACAAAAATAGACAACATTAAAGAAGAAACCACTGAGGATATGGAAAACCTCAGAAAAAAGAACAAAACAGAACTGCAAAACGAAATGGAAGGCCAATCCAGCAGAATAGAACAAACAGAAGACAGAATCTCAGAACTTGAAGATGAAATGGTAATTAAAGGAAAAACCAAAGAACTATTAATTAAACAATTCAAGACCTGTGAAAAGAAAATGCAAGAACTCACCGACTCCATCAAAAGACCAAACTAGAGAATCATGGGCATCGAAGAAGGAGAAGAGGTGCAAGCAAAGGGAATGCGTAACCTATTCAACAAAATAATAACGGAAAATTTCCCAAATCTAGAGAAAGATATTGCCATACAGATGCAAGAGGTCTCCAGGACACCAAACAGACCAGATCAAAAAAGAACTACCCCACAACACATCATCATTAAAACAACAAGTTCAGAAACTAGGGAAAGAATATTGAAGGCTGTAAGAGAGAAAAAACAAGTAACATACAAAGGTAAACCCATCAAAATCACAGCAGACTTCTCAACAGAAACATTAAAAGCAAGAAGTGCATGGGGTGAGATCTTCCGGGCACTGAATGAAAATAACTTCAACCCCAGGATACTCTACCCAGCAAAACTATCACTCAAAATAGATGGAGCAGTGAAAGTCTTCCATGATAAGCAGAAACCAAAACAATATGTGACCACAAAGCCAGAACTACAAAAGATTCTGCAAGGGATTCTGCACACAGAAAGTGAAACCCAACTTAACCATGAAAAGACAGGCAGCACCAAGCCACAGGAAAAGAAAAAGCAAGACAGTAGAGAGTAACCTCAATTTAGGTACACACAATCAAACCTTCAAACAACTAAGACAACTAAATGACAGGAAACACCACATACCTATCAGTACTAACGCTTAATGTTAACGGACTTAATTCACCCATCAAAAGGCACCGCTTGACGAAATGGATTAAAAAGGAAGATCCAACAATTTGTTGCTTACAGGAGACCCATCTCACTGATAGAAATAAGCATAGGCTTAAGATGAAAGGCTGGAAGAAGATTTACCCAGCCAATGGCCTCCGAAAACAGGCAGGAGTAGCAATACTTATCTCTGACAAAGTAGACTTCAAACCTACATTGATCAAACGAGATAAAGAAGGACATTCCATACTAATAAAAGGGGAAATAGACCAAAAGGAAATAATACTCATCAATCTGTATGCACCCAATGTCAACGCACCCAATTCCATCAAACATACCCTGAAAGACCTAAAAGCATATATAAACGCCAACACAGTGGTTGTGGGAGACTTTAACACCTCATTATCATCAATAGATAAGTCATCCAAACAAAAAATCAATAAAGAAATCCAAGATCTAAAATATGCAATAGATCAAATGGACCTAGTTGATGTCTACAGAACATTTCATCCAACCTCTACACAATATACATTCTTCTCAGCAGCCCATGGAACCTTCTCCAAAATAGATCATATCCTAGGGCACAAAGCAAGCCTCAGCAAATATATGAAAATAGAAATTATACCATGCATACTATTTGATCACAATGCAGTAAAAGTAGAAATCAACAACAAAAGTAAGTACAAAAACCACGCAAACAGGTGGAAAGTAAATAACTTATTACTTAATGAAGAGTGGATCATTGATGAAATAAAAGAGGAAAATAAAAAGTTCCTGGAAGTCAATGAAAATGAAAACACAACCTACCGGAACCTATGGGACACAGCTATGGCAGTCCTGAGAGGAAAGTTTATAGCCATGAGTGCATATATTAAAAGACTGAAAGATCCCAAATCAATGACCTAATGCTACATGTCAAACTCCTAGAAAAACAAGAACAAGCAAATCCCAAAACAAATAGAAGGAGAGAAATAATAAAAATAAGAGCTGAAATCAACAAAATAGAAACCAAAAAAACCATACAAAGTATAAATGAAACAAAAAGTTGGTTCTTTGAAAAAATAGACAAGATTGATACACCCCTAGCAAACCTGACTAAAATGAGGAGAGAAAAAACCCAAATTAGTAGAATCAGGAATGCAAAAGGGGAGATAACAACAAACACCATGGAAGTCCAGGAAATCATCAGAGACTACTTTGAGAACCTGTATTCAAATAAACTTGAAAGTCTTAAAGAAATGGACAAAATTCAAGATCCATATGATTGAATCAAGAGGAAATTCATCACCTGAATAGACCTATAACACAAATGAAATTGAAGCAGCAATAAAGAGTCTCCCCAAAAAGAAAAGTCCAGGACCTGATAGATTTTCTGCTGATTCTATCAGACATTTAAAGAAGAACTGATACCAACCCTACTTAAACTGTTCCACGAAATAGAAAGGGAAGGAAAACTGCCAAACATATTTTTTTTTTTTTTTCACATGTTGGATTTGTGTTCCGCCTCTGAGGGAGATCATGCAACCTTTGTGTTTCTTTTTTTTTTTTCTTTTTTTTTTTTTTTCATTTTTCTTTTATTATTCATATGTGCATACAAGGCTTGGTTTATTTCTCCCCCCTGCCCCCACCCCCTCCCTTACCACCCACTCCACTCCCTCCCGCTCCCCCCCTCAATACCCAGCAGAAACTATTTTGCCCTTATCTCTAATTTTGTTGTAGAGAGAGTATAAGCAATAATAGGAAGGAACAAGGGGTTTTGCTGGTTGAGATAAGGATAGCTATACAGGGCATTGACTCACATTGATTTCCTGTGCGTGGGTGTTACCTTCTAGGTTAATTCTTTTTAATCTAACCTTTTCTCTAGTTCCTGGTCCCCTTTTCCTATTGGCCTCAGTTGCTTTAAGGTATCTGCTTTAGTTTCTCTGCATTAAGGGCAACAAATGCTAGCTAGTTTTTTAGGTGTCTTACCTATCCTCACCCCTCCCTTGTGTGCTCTCGCTTTTATCATGTGCTCATAGTCCAATCCCCTTGTTGTGTTTGCCCTTGATCTAATGTCCACATATGAGGGAGAACATACGATTTTTGGTCTTTTGAGCCAGGCTAACCTCACTCAGAATGATGTTCTCCAATTCCATCCATTTACCAGCGAATGATAACATTTCATTCTTCTTCATGGCTGCATAAAATTCCATTGTGTATAAATACCACATTTTCTTAATCCATTCGTCAGTGCTGGGGCATCTTGGCTGTTTCCATAACTTGGCTATTGTGAATAGTGCCGCAATAAACATGGATGTGCAGGTGCCTCTGGAGTAACAGTCTTTTGGGTATATCCCCAAGAGTGGTATTGCTGGATCAAATGGTAGATCGATGTCCAGCTTTTTAAGTAGCCTCCAAATTTTTTTCCAGAGTGGTTGTACTAGTCTACATTCCCACCAACAGTGTAAGAGGGTTCCTTTTTCCCCGCATCCTCGCCAACACCTGTTGTTGGTGGTGTTGCTGATGATGGCTATTCTAACAGGGGTGAGGTGGAATCTTAGTGTGGTTTTAATTTGCATTTCCTTTATTGCTAGAGATGGTGAGCATTTTTTCATGTGTTTTCTGGCCATTTGAATTTCTTCTTTTGAGAAAGTTCTGTTTAGTTCACATGCCCATTTCTTTATTGGTTCATTAGTTTTGGGAGAATTTAGTTTTTTAAGTTCCCTGTATATTTTGGTTATCAGTCCTTTGTCTGATGTATAATTGGCAAATATTTTCTCCCACTCTGTGGGTGTTCTCTTCAGTTTAGAGACCATTTCTTTTGATGAACAGAAGCTTTTTAGTTTTATGAGGTCCCATTTATCTATGCTATCTCTTAGTTGCTGTGCTGCTGGGGTTTCATTGAGAAAGTTCTTACCTATACCTACTAACTCCAGACATACATATTTTATGAAGCCAGTATTACACTTATCCCAAAACCAGGCAAAGACACCTCCAAAAATGAGAACTATAGGCCAATCTCCTTAATGAACATTGATGCAAAAATCCTCAACAAAATAATGGCAAAACCAATTCAACAACACATCAAAAAGATTATTCACCACGACCAAGTAGGCTTCATCCCAGGAATGCAGGGCTGGTTCAACATACGAAAATCAATAAACGTAATAAACCACATTAACAGAAGCAAAGACAAAAACCACTTGATCATCTCAATAGATGCAGAAAAAGCCTTTGATAAGATCCAACACCATTTCATGATAAAAGCTCTAAGAAAACTAGGAATAGAAGGAAAGTACCTCAACATCATAAAAGCTATATATGACAAACCTACAGCCAGCATTAAACTTAATGGAGAAAAACTGAAACCATTCCCTCTAAAACCCAGAACTACACAAGGATGTCCACTATCTCCACTCCTATTCAACATAGTCCCGGAATTCCTAGCCAGAGGAATTAGGCAAGATGAAGGAATAAAAGGAATACAAATAGGTAAAGAAACTGTCAAAATATCCCTATTTGCAGATGACATGATCCTATATCTTAAAGACCCAAAAAACTCTACTCAGAAGCTTCTAGACATCATCAATAGCTATAGCAAGGTAGCAGGATATAAAATCAACATAGAAAAATCATTAGCATTTCTATACACTAACAATGAGCAAACTGAAAAAAGAATATATGAAAACAATTCCATTTACAATAGCCTCAAAAAAAATCAAATACCTAGGTGTAAACCTAACAAAAGATGATAAAGACCTCTACAAGGAAAACTATACACTTCTGAAGAAAGAGATTGAGGAAGACTATAGAAAGTGGAGATTGGTAGACTATAGAAAGTGGAGATTGGTAGACTATAGAAAGTGGATTGGTAGAATCAACATAGCAAAAATGTTGAAACTCCCCAAAGTCATCTACATGTTTGATGCAATTCCCATCAAAATTCCAATGACATTCATTAAAGAGACTGAAAAATCTACTATTAAATTTATATGGAAACACAAGAGGCCACGAATAGCCAAGGCAATATTCAGTCAAAAGAACAATGCAGGAGATATCACAACACCTCACTTCAAACTATATTACAAAGCAATAACAATAAAAACAGCATGGTACTGGCACAAAAACAGACATGAAGTCCAGTGGAACAGAATTTACGACCAGGATATGAAGCCACACAACTATAACCACTTGTCTTTGACAAAGGAGCTAAAAATATACAATGGAGAAATAGCACCTCTTCAACAAAAACTGCTGGGAAAACTGGTTAGCAGTCGGCAAAAAACTGAACCTAGATCCATGTATATCACCCTATACCAATATTAACTCAAAATGGATCAAGGATCTTAATATCAGACCACAAACTCTAAAGTTGATACAGGAAAGAGTAGGAAATACTCTGGAGTTAGCAGGTATAGGTAAGAACTTTCTCAATGGACCCCAGCAGCACAACTAAGAGATAGCATAGATAAATGGGACTTCATAAAGCTAAAAAGCTTCTGTTCATCAAAAGAAATGGTCTCTAAACTGAAGAGAACACCCACAGAGTGGGAGAAAATATTTGCCAACTATACATCAGACAAAGGACTGATAACCAGAATATATAGGGAACTTAAAAAACTAAATTCTCCCAAAACTAATGGGCCAATAAAGAAACGGGTGAACTAAACAGAACTTTCTCAAAAGAAGAAATTTCTAATGGCCAAAAAAACACATGAAAAAATGCTCACCATCTCTAGCAATAAAAGAAATGCAAATTATAACCACACTAAGATTTCACCTCACCCCTGTTAGAATAGCCATCATCAGCAACACCACCACCAATAGGTGTTGGCGAGGATACGGGGCAGTGGGGGGAAGGAACCCTCTTACACTGTTTTTGGGAATGTAAACTAGTACAACCACTCTGGAAAAAAATTTGGAGGCTACTTAAAAAGCTAGACATCGATCTACCATTTGATCCAGCAATACCACTCTTGGGGATATACCCAAAAGTCTGTGACACAGGTTACTCCAGAGGCACCTGCACACCCATGTTTATTGCAGCACTATTCACAATAGCCAAGTTATGGAAACAGCCAAGATGCCCCACCACCGATGAATGGATTAAGAAAATGTGGTATCTATACACAATGGAATTTTATGCAGCCATGAAGAAGAACGAAATGTTATCATTTGCTGGTAAATGGATGGAATTGGAGAACATCATTCTGAGTGAGGTTAGCCTGGCCCAAAAGACCAAAAATCGTATGTACTCCCTCATATGCGGACATTAGATCAAGGGCAAACACAACAATGGGATTGGACTTTGAGCACATGATAAAAGCGAGAGCACACAAGGGAGGGATGAGGATAGGTAAGACACCTAAAAAATTAGCTAGCATTTGTTGCCCTTAACGCAGAGAAACTAAAGCAGATACCTTAAAAGCAACTGAGGCCTATAGGAAAAGGGGACCAGGAACTAGAGAAAAGGTTAGATCAAGAAGAATTAACCTAGAAGGTAACACACACGCACAGGAAATTAATGTGAGTCAATGCCCTGTATAGGTATCCTTATCTCAACCAGCAAAAACCCTTGTTCCTTCCTATTATTGCTAATACTCTCTCTTCAACAAAGTTAGAAATAAGGGCAAAATAGTTTCTACTGGTTATTGAGGGGGTGCAGGGGAGAGGGAGGGGGTGGAGTGGGTGGTAAGGGAGGGGGTGGGGGCAAGGGGGAGAAATGACTCAAGCCTTGTATGCACATAAGAATAATAATAAAAAATAAAAAAAATTAAAAAAAAATAAAGAAAAAAAAGAATGGGACCCTAAAAAAAAAAAAAAATCTGAGTCAAGAAATTAGTACACCATGGGACTATAAGCAGTTAGCCCAAGCTTGTCTTAGCCCTGGAAATTAACAATTTCCTGTATCCAGTGGGAAAACTCCGAGTTCAGGATTTAATCTCCTGGTTTTAGAGGCAATAACAATCTCTCTGGGTAATACACCAGTCCTGGTAACATGTCATTTCTCTAACTCTGTAAAAGAATTAACAGGAGTATTCATGGGGAATGAAAAGTATCTTCTCCAAGGACTAACTGTGCATCCTTATTATTTTATGTTGCAATCCAAGTCTCCAACAATAGTCTATGTTTCTAGTTCTGGGCAATGGTTAGGATTAGAGAAGGATGCCAAGATTGCAATATTTTGCCTTTCCCATCTGAGATCTCTCCTCAAATATATTGGACTCAACTCATTATTTTAGATCAAAGGCCCTTAGCTACTATCTATATTAGGGGAATAGCTTTTCAAGGTCTTCTAGCACAGGAGCAGATCAGAGTGTTATCTCTCAATGATTATGGCCTAAACATTGGGAAACAAAAAGAGGAACCACAGTACAAGCAGTATGGGACCACAATTAGCAAAAGTTAGTGCAGAGGTACTCCAATGGGAGGACGAAGAAGGGAATTCAGGGACTTTTCAACCTTTTATAATTACAAGATTACAATTGTGCTTATGGGGGAGAGATATAATTCAACAATTGCACAAGACTCTTACCATGCACAAAACTCAACCTTGGGGAGGAGGCTCTTTCCCAGGATCAACAAGATAGGACAGTCACGAGGCCTTGGGAGGAGGCCCTTTCCCCACATCGCTGTGGCCTTGGTTCTTCTTGTAACCACCTCCCTCCTAGGGGCCTCTGATATGAAGTCCTGGCCCACAGCTCTACCACTTAAATGGTTGATCAATGAGCCTATATGGGTTGATCAGTGGCCACTTTTGGGACAAAAATTACAACAGACTCATATTTTGATACAACAACAAATAAAAGCTGGACATGTGGAGCCTTCCAAAGTCCATGGAATAGTCCTATTTTTGTAATAGAAAAAAAGGCCAAAGGAAAACATAGATTAATACATGACCTTCGAGCCATTAACAAAGCCATGCAAACCATGGGAGCTTTACAACCTGGCCTCCCTCCTCCTACCATGATTTCTGCAGGATTTACAATTATAATTATAGATTTAAAAGACTGTTTTGTTACTATACCATTACATGACAATGATAAGGAAAAATTTGCCTTTACATTGTCATCCATCAATAATGAAAAACCAGCTCAATAATATCAATGGAAAGTATTACCTCAAGGCATGAAAAACAGTCCCACCATATGTCAGGCCTATGTCCATGCTGCTCTTATACCCTTCTATAAAAAATGGCCACAAATTAAATGTTTTCATTATATGGATGACCTTTTAATTGCTCATCCCTCATTTACACTATTACAGCAGGCCCTGAGAGACTTAGAAAGATGCCTTGCCAAGGAAGGTTTGAGTATAGCTCCTGACAAAACACAGCTCTGTCCACCATTCAGATATTTTGGACACACTGTAGTTGATAATATAGTCAAACCTCCTAAACTAAAATTAGACATAAAAGAGGTTATGACATTAAATGAATTACAGACAATATTAGGAAACATTAATTGGATTTGGCCTTTTCTTAAGATTCTCTCGGACTCTTTAAAACCTGTATTTGAACTATTAAAAATAGACTCACAAGCACAACAGGCTATACAAGTTGTTGAAACCACTCTTCAACATAGTTTCATTAACAGGATAGACCCCAGTCAGCCCCTCCAGCTACTCATATGGGGAACTCCAACTATTCCAACAGGGGCTATTATACAGTGGTCAAATAAGATGATAGAGATGCTCTTTACCCACAACACACCCCCTAGGACTATTAATCCCTATACACAGAGGTAATATTTCTAATTGTGAAGGGAAGGCAAAGATGCAAACAATTGTCTGGCAATGATTCTTCACTCATAGTCATTCCCTTCACCAATATTCAGATAGACTATCTTTATCAACAAAACTATTTATAGCAAATTGCAATTAGTAATTACTCAGGACAATTTGACAATCACTATCCCATAGACCCTACCATAAAATTTTTAACTTCTCAGGCCTAGATTCTACCTTGCATCACAGCCACCAAACCTCTAGCCAATGTAATCACAGTATATACTGATGGCACCAGTAAAGGGAGAGCCAGTTAAATCATTTACTTCCCCTTGGGGACATGTACAGAACAAATAAACATTGCTACTCCAGGAGCAACTGCACAACATGCTGAAATCTTAGCGGTTCTTGTAGCCCTGTGAGCTCTGCCTGGTCCAGTCAATATAGTTTCAGACTCCCAATATGTAGTTAAAGCCATTAACTCTATTGAAACAGCTAGGCTAAAAGGAGATCCTAATTCCACTATTTTTCATTTATTCACACAGGCTCAATTGGTTATTCAAGCTCATACTTCTCCATTTTTATTACTCATATCTGTTCACATACAGGCCTTCCTGGCCTTATGGCCAAAGGAAATCAGGCAGTAGACCTGCTCATCTCCTTCACTGCTGTTGAGAACTCTCAAAATTCTCCTTCTATTTTTCAACAGGCCTTAAAAAGCCACTCTTTACTACATCAGAGTGCTAACATGTTACACAAACAGTTCCCAACCTTGACTTGAGACCAATGCAAGCATGTTATTAGGGCCTGCCCCACCCACAGTGCTCTCCTACCTTTGGGCCTTAATACTGGCATCAACCCTCATGGTCTTAAAGCAAACCATATCTGGCAAACTGATGTCACTCATATTCCCCAGTTTGGCACCTTAAAATATGTTCATGTGACAGGGGACACACACTCTGCTGTCCTCTTTGCCTCAGCCCACACAGGGGAAACTACCAAACATGCCCTTGGTCACCTGCTTGGTGCTTTTGCAATCTCTGGAATTCCAAAGTCCTTAAAGATGGACAATGGTTCTGCCTATCTAAGTAAAAAATTTCAGGAACTCTGTAAATTATGGGACATTACTCACAATACTGTAATTCCTTACAATCCTCAAGGCCAAGCCATTGTAGAACAACAACATCAAAGGATCAAAAACCAACTTTTTAAAATAAAAAAGGGGGAGCTCACCCCCAAGTCTCCACATACCCAATTACATCTCATCCTATTAACTTTAAATTTTTTCTCACTTGATGATCAATGCATTACACCTATGGAAAAGCACTTCTGTGCATGGAACACTTGCCTACATGTGCATGTTCTTTGGAGGAATTTAGAGACAAACATATGGCAGGGTCCTGATGCTTTACTAACTACAGGTTGAGGATATGCTTGTGTCTTTCCAGAACATGAACGATGACCAAGACGGCTGCCTCTCTAATGCATCAAACCAGTCACAACTCTTGACAGGACCCATGAAGAGACTTCAACTAGACAAAATTAATCCTAGTCATTAGTTTAATTTTGGACTTAAAGGACTTATAGGCATAGGTAGAC
Source organism: Castor canadensis (assembly GCF_047511655.1). Lineage (NCBI taxonomy): Eukaryota > Metazoa > Chordata > Mammalia > Rodentia > Castoridae > Castor > Castor canadensis. The sequence goes on from NC_133389.1 coordinate 8,846,369, forward strand.
TCATGCTTTTGGGTCTACTTAGTATCATGTGGCTAAAAAGACTAATCACTCGAGAAACTAACTGCTGCAACAAAGAAAAATTTCTAAACACCTTTTTCATAAAAAATAAAAAAGGGGGAGATGTGGGAAGCCCTCAGGATCCCCAAAGCCTCTTGGAAAGGAGCAGAGTCACTATAGCTTTTGTGCAACAGCCCTAAGAGAGATTGCAGCAGCCCAAGAGGACAGTTGCTGAACTCCCCTGTTCTCTCTCTGTGTGGGACCAGGAAGACCCGGTCCGGAAAACATGATGTTTGGCACTTGGGCTCGTAGCCATAGCAACATGACAGCCAATCCCAGTTTAGAGGTCAAGGGAAACCTGGGGACTGCCATGTACTCCTTCCTGCTTGTCTGCACTGCTTAAATACTCTCTTCAGAAAATAAACCGTGCCATTGCTGCCTGACACAACCCCGAGTTCATGTCATTATTCACCGCTCGAGCACCCAAGGCCAGAGTTGGAGCCCCTGCTGCAGCTGGACTGTGGCATAAAAAAAAATAACAATGTCACTATCTCAACCTGAATTCAGATGAAAGAGTTCAGATTATTCACTGAACTGAATATATATGTATATATAACTTTTATTCTAGTTTAATTTCTTTTATTTTGTATATTTTTTAATTTTTAATTTTAACTTTTATTTTTTTCATTTTTTTCTTTCATCTTACTGTTACCTAGCTTCCTTCTCTATTCTGTCCTGACACTAACTTGCTCAGCCCTCTATTGCCTGACTTCCCTTTCTCTACCCAAATTTTTCTTTCTCATCTCTTTCCTTCTTCTCCCCTTTCCTTTCTCTATCTGAACAACTGCTATCCCCCCAATTTCCATGGAATATAGATAATGTCACCCAGAGGCTCACTATATATTGTATAAATAACTGGTCTGGCAGCGAATCAGTGAATTTGTTATTACTAATTTATACCACCTAGGAGGGAACAGCAATAGCACATCAACCTAACTAATGACTAAGCCAAGCATAGCACAGTAATTGAGTCAAGAGAAAGATAGCAGGTGACCAAAATCCCACAACTTGCCACTCAGTGCCAGAAGCCTGCCACCACACACCTAAGAGAATCCTAGGCTCCAGGCTTTGATACTCTGGTAATGCCAGGAGGCTTCTCTCCCCACAGAGCATGGAAACCCAGCACTTATCACTATCCCTGACAGCAAGAGAGTCCTTTCCTCCCCAGTCAAAGAGCAAGAATGCCAGATTCCCCACTGAGAGGAGGAAAGCTATAACCTGCTACTCTTCAGGAAGCACCAGAAGTACTTCCCAAAGTACACAGATGCCAACTGCTTCATACTGCACCTCCTTGCAGGAAAGTCATGTCTCTCCTGTCAAAGAGTTGGAATCCCAGCTCCTCCACGGAGTGGCAATTTGCTACTCTGCTGGTGCTAGAAGGCCTGCCCCCCACAGTGCTCAGAGACCCAGCGCTCCCCACTGTGACTTCAGGAGTGCCCCTGCACCTCCACCAAAGAGCAGAGGAAAGAGAAGAGGCACAACAACAAGAATCCTGAAAGGGGTAACATATCCAGCATACCCCTCTCTGAGGAACACTGCTGGAGCTCCAAGAGAAAAAAAAACAAAACACTCAAGACACCAACTATACAGCACAAGAGATTAAAACCCTAACCAAAAACAACTCCAGATGTATAAATCTCAGTGAAGAATGAAACAGCAAGATAACTACTCTCCATCAAAAGCCTATTCTACCACTAAAGATCCAAACACCTACATAGAGGAAGAGCTATCAAATAATGAATTTCAAAAAACAATAGTAAATATGATTAATGACCTCAAAGAAGAAACACAAAAGTTAGTATTTGACCTTAAAAAGAATATGCATAAACAATTAAATGAGCTCAAAGAGAATACAAATAGATAGATGAATGAAATTAAGAATACTATCCAGGCTATGAAAGAGGAAATCAATAAAGATATGGGAACCCTGAAAAAGTAATCAACTGAAATAAACAACTCAATATCCCAAATAAATATCACAATTGAAAGTTTGGTGAACAGAATGGAGCAAGTTGAAAATAGAGTACAGGGAACAGAGGACAAAGTAGAAGAATTAGACCAAACAGTAAAAGATCATGACAGAATACTAAGGAAATATGAATGGAACATGCAAGATATCTGGGACACCCTACAAAAACCAAACCTATAAATCATGGGTGTAGAATAGGGATAGGAGATACAAAATAAAGACATTGACAATTATTCAATAGAACAATATCAGAAAACTTCCCTAACCTTGAGAAAGGGAGAATCACCTTGGTGCAGGAAGCTTACAGAATATCAAACTGTCAGGACCAAAAAAGAAACACCTCCAGATATATCATAATAAAAACACTCAGCACACAGAACAAAGAAAGAATTCTGAAAGCTACAAAAGAGAAAAGACAGATCACATATAAAGGCAAACCCACAAGGATAACAGCAGATTTTTCAACTCAAACTATAAACACAAGAAGGTCATGGAAAGACAATTCAGGCAACCGTGAACCTAGACTAATCTACCCTGCAAAACTATCCATCCTAATTGAAGGAGAAATTAAAACCTTCCACAACAAGAAAAAACTAAGGGAATTTGGAACCATCAAGCCAGCACTACAGAAGATAATTAAAGAACTTTTACATATAGAAGAAGAAACTACTGAGAGACAGCAAGACTCAAGAAAGAATAAACCTTTAGAGCAAGCAGACCAGTAAACAAGGAATAGGTAAAACTAAACAACAGGGGAACAAAAATGACTGGAAACAACAGGCATTTCTCAATATTAACACTGAATATGACCTCAATGCCCTGATAAAAAGTTATAGAATACTGGATTAAAAAACAGGACCGAACCATATGTTGCTTACAAGAGACTCATCTCACTGAAGAAAAAACCAAAACAAACAAACAAACAACAAAAAACACTGGCTTAGAGTCAAAGGGTGAAAAAAAGTTTTCCAAGCAAATGGATCCCATAAGTAAACAGGAGTAGCTATACTCAGATCTGTCAAAGTAGACTTCAGACTAAGATCAGTCAAAAGAGACAATAAAGGTCACTTCATATAAATGAAAGGAACAATTCATCAAGAGGAAATATCAATCCTTAACAAATATAAACCAAAAACAGGTATACCTATCTATATAAGAAAAACCTCTAATGGTCCTAACAACACAGTTAGGTGCCAATGCAGTGATGATGGGAGACCTGAATACCCTACTGTCACCAATAGATTGGTCATTCAGACAGAAGATCAACAAAGAAACTTCAGAGCTACTCCATACATTGGACCAAATAGACATGGTTTATATCTACAGAGTATTTCACCTAAAAACTAGGCAATACACATGCTTTTCTGCAGCTTATGGAACTTTCTCTAAAACAGATTATATTTCAGGACACAAAACAAGTCTCAACAAATTCAAGAAAACTGAAGTAACCACCTGCATCATATAAGATCACAGTGGAATAAAACTAGACCTTGACAACAAAAGAAACCCCTGAAAATATTCAAACACATGCAGATTGAACAACACACTGCTGAAAAACCAGTGGGTGACCAAAGAAATAAGAAAAGAAATCAAAAAGTTCCTAGAATTCAATGAAATGATTCCTAACAGAATCTGTGGGACACAGCAAAGGCTGGGCTAAGGGGAAAATTTATACCTATAGTGCCTACATTAAAAAAATGGAGACCTCTCAAATAAACCATCTTCTAGAAAAACAAGAAAAAAAACCAAACCCAAAACCGGCAGAGGGAGAGAAATAATAAAGATCAGGGTTGGGATTAATGAAATTGAAACCAAACAAACCATACAAAGAATCAATGAAACCAAAAGTCGGTTCTTTTTAACAAGATTGACAAACCCTTAGCCAACATGACAAAACAGAGGAGGAAGAACACCTAACTTAATAAAATCAGAGATGAAAAAGGGGACATAAACACAAATACCAGTGAAATCCAGAAAATCATTAAAGAGTACTTTGAAAACTTATATTCAAGTAAACTGGAAAATCTAAATGAAATAGATAAATTGTTAGATACATATAACCAATGAAAATTGAAACAAGAAGATATTAATTACCTAAATAGCCCTATTACATGCACTAAAATCAAAGCAATAATAAAGAGTCTCTCTACAAAGAAGAGCCCAGGGCCTGATGGATTCACAGCCAAATTTTACCAAAACTTTAAATAAGGACTAATACTAATACTCCTCAAATTTTTCCAGGAAAGAGAAAGGGAAGGAACACAACCAAATTCATTCTATGAAGCCAGCATTACACGCATTCTGAAATCCAATAAAGACATAACCAGAAAAGAGAATGATAGACCAATATCTTTAATGAATACAGATGCAAAGATTTTCAACAAAATATTTGCAAACAGAACCCAACAACATGTCAAAATGATCACACACTATGACCAAGTCAGTTTCATTCCAGGGATGCAAGAATGGTTCAACATACATAAATCCATAAACATAATACAGCATATTATACAACCCAAATAATGTATGCATATGTGAATAAAAAATAATAATAATTAAAAAAAAATACAACATATAAACAGAAGCAAGGACAAAAACCACAAGATCCTCTCAATATACCCAGAAAAAGCCTTTGACAAAATCCAACACCACTTCATGATAACAGCTCTGAAGAAACTAGGAATAGAGGAATGTTCCTAAACATAGTAAAGGCTATATAGGACAAACCTAAAGCCAACATCATACTAAATGTAGAACAACTGAAACTATTCCTCTTAAAGTCAGGAATGAGACAGGGCTGGCCACTTTCTCCACAACTATTCAATATAGTTTTGGAGTTCCAGCCAGAGCAATAAGACAAGAGCAAGAAATAAAAGGATTCAAATAGAGAAGGAAGAAGTCAAACTATCCCTATATGCAGAGGACATGATCCCATACTTAAGAGACCCCAAAAACTCTACCAAAAAACTACTAGAAATCATAAACTCTTTTGGCAAAGTAGCAGGATACAAAATCAACATTCAGAAATCAGTAGCTTTTCTATATACCAACAATGCACAGACCGAGAAAGAAACCAGGGAACAATCCCATTTACAATAGTCTCAAAAACAATAAAGTACCTTGGAATAAATTTAATGAAAGAAACCAAAGACATTTTCAATGAAAACTATAAACCACTGAAGAGATAAATTGAAGAAGCCATCAGAAGATGGAAAGATGGTCTATACTCATGGATCTGTACAATCAACATTGTGAAAAATGGCCATACTACCAAAAGCAATCTACATGTTCAATGCAATCACTTTCAAAATTCCAATGACATTCTGCACTGAAATAGAAAAATCAATCATGAAATACATATGGAAACACAAAAGACCTTGAGTAGCCAAAGCTATTCTGAGCAAAAAGTTCAATGCTGGAGGCATCACAATACCTAACTTCAAACTATACTACAAAGCCATAACAATAAAGCAGCATGGTGTTGGCACAAAAACAGATAGGAAGACCAATGGATCAGAATAGAATATCCAGACCTAAACCCATGCACCTATAGCCAACTGATCTTTGACAAAGGAGCCTAAAACACACAATGGAGAAAAGACAACCTCTTCAACAAATGCTGTGGGAAAACTGGATATTCACATGCAGAAGACTGAAACTAGAGCCCTGTCTTTCACCCTGTGCCAAATCAACTCAAAGTAGATCAAGGACCTTAATATAAGGCCTGAAACTTTGAAACAACACCAAGAAGCAGTAGGAAATACACTGCCACAGATAGGTTTAGGGAACAACTTCCTAAACAGAACTCAAAAGGCACAACATTTAAGAGAAACAATGAACAAATGGGAATGCATTAAACTAAAGAGTTTCTGTACAGCAAAGGAAACAGTCACCAGACTCAAGAGATAGTCCACAGAATGGGAGAAAATTTTGCCAGCTACCCATCTGACAAGGGACTGATATCCAGAATCTACAGGGAACTCAAAAAACTCAGCCCCCAAAGAATCAACACCCCAATGAAGAAATGGGCACATGAATTAAACAGGGAATTCTCAAAGGAAGAGGTACAAATGGCCAATAAATACACAAAGAAGTGTTCAGCTTCCCTGGTTATAAAAAAGATGCTATTCAAATAACACTTAGATTTCATCTCATCCCAGTTAGAATGGTCACAATAAGGGCAATAACAACAATAAATCCTGGCAAAGATGCTATGAAACAAGAATCCTTATACACTGCTGGTGGGAATGCAAATTAGTACAACCTCTATGGAAAGCAGTATGGAGATTCCTCAAAAAACTAGAGATAGAACTGCCATATGATCCAGTGATAAAGTTCCTGGGCATTTACCCAAAAGAATGTAAGATAGGATACAGTAGAGACACCTATACACTGATATTCATTGCAGCACTACTCACAATAGCCAAGCTCTGGAAACAAACCAGATGCTCTATAACTGATGACTGGATTATGAAACTATGGAATATATACACAATGGAGTATTACTTAGCCACAAGGGATAATGACATGGGGTTTGAAGGTAAATGGATGCAATTGGAGGACATCATGTTAAGTGAATTAGGATCAGAAACATAAAAGATTCATGTTTTCTTTCATACATTGAAGATAGATTCAAAGATAAACATATACATAAAAAATGCATGGTCACATACAAACTCAATTGTAGAACATGTTTGTAACAGTGGTGTTACTCTGTGGAACTCAGGGAAAGAGAGAAAGGCAAATGAGAATGATAGAGCATTAGTAATATTGCATACCATAAGTTGTGTAGGTAGAGGATTTGAGGATGTGTATTGAAAACTGTTGAAAAACAGGGGTTGGGAGGTAAAGGGGTAAGGGATTGAACAGACAGAAGTAAAACACACCCACAGCAGGCATACATTGAGACACCCCGTTGAATATCAACTCAAACATTAATAATGAAAACAAGGACTGTAAAATAGGTACAGTGTGTGCAGGGGAAGGGGAGGTAATAATGGTAGGGGAGGAAGAGGGTAAAGGAAGGAGATTAAGGTGATGATATATGGTTGATGGACTTCATACACTTATATGAAACAGAACTAAAAAAACCTCTTGCAATTGCTCTAAGTAGGGTGGGGGGCTGATGGGGAGAGATAATAGGGACAATGTAAATAATGTACAATATAAGACTAATTGAAATTGTTACTATGAATCCTCCCCCATATAATGAACATATACTAATAAAAATTTATTTAAAAAAAGAAAACATTGGCATCACCAAAGTACATTCTTTTATGAAGAAATGGATCCTACTAACACTCTTGAGGGGAAGTTAAATGATAACTTGTTTAAAAAGGACAAACAATGACAGTGATAACTGGAAGGGCTTAAAGAGTTGGACTTGTGAGAATATTTTGGAAATTTCTTAGCTAACTTACACCTTGCATAGGTTGACCATTCCTAATTTGAATATCCAGAATTTTCTGATTTTATAACATTTCAGATTTTGCATATTCAGATTAGGGATGCTCAACTGGAAAAGTCTATGCGAATGTCCTAAAGTCCCCAAACTCTAGCACCTGAAATATTTCTGGTTTATCTTTCCTTTTAACTACTATACTTGAACATGAAATAGAGAAGGGTCTTTCTCTTTGCATCCTTGATGAAAAAGTCTGCCTAGGACATCACAGAATCTTTAATTATACCATATATACCATATATAGCATTTGCTTTCATTGATCATCTTCCCATAGGAACTTACTGCAATATTCAATATTATTTTACATTTCCAATTGTTAAAAAGTATAACTAGATTTTCCCCAGACTTCTAAATAGAGGAAATATCATTAAAGTTTGTGAGACATGTATTTTAAACTCCAATTTTGTTATATTGAACATTGTGCTGAATATAGGAGACTATATTTTAAACAATTTTATAAAAAACAAAAGGGTGTGGGCTCTCTTGAATTTTGTCATGTAGGCATTTGAATTCATCTTGATTTTTGCTTACAATATTTATGAGGTTATCTGAAGTGAAAATGCCACATCATCAGATGTGGTTTTGCTTTTCACAGGATAAAATTGTACATAATCATGAATGCATGACTTACTCTGCAGGTCTGGTAAACTTATGATATTTTCAGAGAATAAGCTTTCATGGTAAATTGGTTGTATTTTTCTCTTAAAATGCAAAGTTACAATCCTTCTGGTAAAAGAGAAATTGCTCTGAGCTGATGTGAGACTCTGAATTCATCTCTAAAACGTTATTACTCACAAAGGACCATTCTCACTGAAAGCTTCCTAGTCCTTGATCTAACTTTGTCCTCACCTGGGCATGTGCTCCCTGAGGCTGACAACCTGTGAGTGTAATTATTGGGGCAAATAGGCCAAGCCCCTCTACATCTTTCTGTTCAATTTTATAATTTAGTGGTACAGTAGAATTTATTAATGCATTTGAATAAGTCTACCAGGTGGAAAAGAGTATTTTTACATACCCAATTTTATTACTTTCAAGTACCTAGAGTACCATAAATGAATGGCTAAGAATTTACAAAGAAGAATATGCCTTGTGCAAAGAGCTAATAAAATAAAATGCAAAAAATGTAGATCTTTGACTCAGGCTTGCTAGGATGACTGGCTGGACCTTACCCAAAAATTTGCCCATTAAATTGTTACTAGTCTCATCACTAAATTTCTCACAAATACCCACCTAAGGAATACAAGGTACTCAGTAAAGTTCTAGTTGAAATAAGGACAAAACCTTCTGTCATTGGTTTCCTTTAACAAACATGAAATCATCTGGTCAATATCCCAATCATTAAAGGACAAAGAACACCCAAATTTGGAAAGGAAAAATTACACATAAACTGGGTACAAAAGAATGAACCTTCAATCTCAAGGACAAACAAAAGAGAAAAGAAAAAAAATGAGGTTGTAAATCGCTCTATCAAAATAGACCATAAATCATCATTTTAATGTTTGTATTTCTGGGGACAAGAAGGGCACTCTCTTTGCACCATTAAGAGGTGTGTGAATAGGTATTACCTTCCTTGAAAGCAATCTGCTATACTGTAAAAAGCCTTTGAAACGTTCATACTGCATGGCTGAGGAATCCTTTTAAAAGGCTTTACTAGAATATAATCAGAGTACAAGATTAAGGGATTGCTTCTCAATTGATACCATATTAAGTGAAAAGTGGAATAAATATTATTTATATTCACTAACATACATTGGAGACAAATATACTAAATTATTAAAAGCTGTTAACTCCAGATAGAGATATTATTAGTGGTTTTAAGCTTTTCTTTTCTACTTCTCTCTCAATAGTTTGCATTAACTTTTAAAACCACACAATGGAAGGCAATAAAAATATTAATGCTAAGGAAAAATGGTGATTTAGCAAAAAACAGAAAATTCTAGAAGGTGAAAACCTGCTCAAGTTATAAAAACAGATTTCTGATTTTACCATACATACCCAGGAATAAAAACCTGGTTGTATCCTACAGCCAAAAAGCACCTTATTCAGAGATAGGCCCCACTCCTTGGCCCACTCTTTCCAGAGGAAGTGTTTTATTAGGAAAGCTCATTGCCAAACATTCAAACAGTAAGAAAATGAAGTATATTAAATGAAGAGCAGTGCATCTCTTTCTACTTTCTTTCCTCGTAGTTTTTCACGTCAGAAAGTTTGTGCTAAAATTTTCATATAATATTCACCAATATTTAATGAACATTTTCAAGATTTTTGACAAATGTCAAGATACTTCTGTATCATTTCTACGTATTATAATAATACATTTCTATGTATTATTATTATTACGCAGTGTTGGGGATGAAACAGGGTTCTTTTCATGCTAGGCAAGTATTCTACCACTGAGTTTTATCTCTATCCCCTTAAAATTTATTTTTAAAAATAAAATTCATATATATTTATTGTGTACAACTTGGTGTTTTGAGATATGCCTATACTGTGGAATAGCTAAATCGAGCTAATTAACACAAGTGCTACTTAGTATTATTTTTCATAGCAAAAAGTCTTAAAATTTTAGGATGCAGGACATCATCACCCAAAAAGTTCCTTTGTTCCCCTTTGAAGTCTATCCACACCTTCCCCTCAGCCAGGGAACAACTGATTTGCTTTCTTTCATTGCCAATTCATTTTGCCTTTTGTAGAATTTCCCATGAGTATAACCATCATAGTGCTTAGAAAAATGTTTTTGAGATTCATTCTCCTTGTTACCAATAGTAGGTAGCATTCCACTGTGTAACTGTATTATAATTTGTTTATTCAGTCACATATTGATGGCCATTTGGTTTGTTTCCAGTTTTTGACTATTATGGATAAAGCTGTTATGAACATTCAAGCATTAGTATTATGTTTGTTGGGGTTTCATGGCAAATACAAGTGATATTGCTCTGTCATATGATACAGATAAAACTGCCAAAGACTTTCTGAAAGTCATGTCCCAGTTTTCATTCACATTAGCAAAGGGAGAGTTAGAGTTGTTCCATCTCACTTGATATTTTCAAAATTTTTGTTTTCTTTTTAGTAGGAGAGAAGATTCAGTGGGGGTCTTGTGGATTTCATCCCTAGTTGTTGGTGACCAGGGATGATAAATCTCTTTTCTTCAGTATACTGTCTGCCTATATCTTCTGTTATTATCTTCCCCCACTGCGTGGTTTACTTTATTAGTAGGTCTTCTTACTGTCCATGGATTATGAATATAAGTAAGTTGTCAAGCCTCTGGCTTGTCTTCCCCTTTTCTCTAGGATGTCTTCTGAAGAGCAGAAGTTTTTACCTTTGATGAAGTCCAGCTTATCAATATATTTCCTACAGATTGTGGTTTTATTGTAGTATTTAAGAAATCTTTGACTTCAAGGTTATGCATATTTTCTTTGTGTTTTCTTCTATAAGTTTATAATTTTAATGCATATATTTAGGTCTTTGTTCATTTTGAGTAGATTTTGGGGTATGATGAGTTAGATAAGTCATCATGGGCTATCATAAAAAATGCAGTAGATTGACAGACTTAAACAACAGAAATTTATTACTTCACAATTCTGGAGGATAGGATGTCCAAGATCAATATGCCAGTAAGCTGAGGTCCTGATGAGGACTCCTCATGGCTTGTAAGTGGTTAAAATGAGAAGAGACAGAAAGAGCAAGTTCTCTGATGTCTCTTCTTAAAAGGCACTAATCCCATCATCTGGGCCCCACTTTCATGATCTCACCTAAATCTAATTATCTCCCAAATACCATGATATTGGAGGTAGAGCTTCAGTATAATTTTGGGAAGACATAGCTCAGTCCACAGCAATCATTCCAAGACCATTTGTTTCCTTGCTACATGGAATTACCCAATCTTTTTTTTTTTTTTTAACAAATTGACCATATATGTAAGTGTCCATTTTTGAACTGTTCATTCTTTTCTGTTGATTATGAGGTCTGCCCATATGCTAGTTCTATGCTGTCTTGGTGATGATAGTTTAGAGCAAGTTTTATAATCAAGTACTAAAATCTTTTAATTATGTTATTTTTCTCAAAATTGTCTTAGCTATTCTAGGTTTCCTTTAAATAACAAATATATTTTAGAACCAAGTTTTTGTTTATTTAAAAAAAGCTAATATCTTATTGGTATTACATTGAGTCTATCACTTAATTTAGGAAAGATTGTCTTCTTCATATAGAATTCTCTGATTCATGGACATATCACCACTTATTTTGATCTTCCTTAATTTCTCTCAGTTATGTTTTATGGTTTTTTTTTTTTACTTTTAAGGAATTTTATTAGAATGCATCTCGATCATTTACATAATCAAGCAGGGATTATGGTTTTCAATGTACATGTTTTGAACATATTGTGTTAAACAGACCTGTACATATTTCATATTCTGATGGAATTATAAGCAATGTGGTTAAATTTTACTTTCAGTTATTCATTGCTAGCACATAAAAAAAGATTGAGTTTTGTATAGTGAATGTATATGCTGCAACTATGCTCAACTCACTTCATTGTAGCTTTTAAAAGTAGATTTGTTTAGACTTTCCCTTGATATTTTTAAGTACATAGAAGTTTGATTATCACTGCTCTACAATCTGATTTCCTCAAGGACTGTAATATTGGAGTGGAAACTCATTCCAAAGAAGTTAAAGAATTCTTATATATCCTTTTGACTCTTCAATGAAATAGCTACTACTAGCCCAGGATTATGCACCAAGCATCACTTAATATTTGTTCTCGGACATCTTTTGCATTGGTCTTACTTTCTCAAATGAGTCTCAAATTCTTGACTTATGACAAATAATATTGATTTCTATTTCTAGAGGAAAATTCATAGTTCTCTCTGCAGTATCTAAATGTGAGTTTCTTCCAAACTTTGGGCTTGCCTTGTTTCTCCCTGTATTTGCTGTGGTTTTTTTCTCAAGATAATACCTTAGCAGTGTTATCGATGATACGAGTTCTTCAGACTGAGTCACAATTTTCATTCAGAAACTAGAGCAGTCACATTGTAGGTTTTCTGAGAAAGAGCAGGTAAATGATGATCTCTCACATCCCACTATGAGGCAATATGGTGCCACATGCAGCTTTATATGCACTAGTTCACTCAGCCTCTTCAAACACAGCTCTGAAGTAGAGATTGTAATTCTTCTAATACAAAGGACAGATCCCAACACCACAGAAGTCAAATGGCATGAGTTAAGTCATTGGGTGACAGAGCTATGATCTAAATCTAACTCTCTCTGATTGTTAGGACTGGGGATTATGGGTATCAAGATGATTTTTAGATATTGAGATATTTGGTTTTTTTTTAAAAGAAGTTACTCTTGCCAATAAAACAAAACAAATAAAAATTATCAAAGCCAACAAAACCAAAAGGTTTGAAGACTATGTGTCTAATCTATTTCAATATATCTATATTTTATGTATCTTAAAATTGTTAACAACAATCAAGACCTTGGAAGACCAATTCATATTGATTGTCAGGTGAGCCAAGTTGCACATCAAGTAGTTTGGTTAAGAATATCAATTTTAAAATTTGTAAAAAAATAAAAAAGTTTACTCCTTTTAAAGACAAAGAAAAAACTGGCAAAGAATAAGGAAATGAAATGGAAATAAAATAATAATAATAGTAATATGATATGATTGTACAAGGGGAACTCTTGAGAGAGGAGAGAAACTAGTGACAGGGTGAGGGAGAAAGGAGAGGGTAATGGAGGTGGATACTATAAAAGAGCATTATATATGCATATGAAAACAGCATTGTGAAACCTCTAAAAATTATATTAAGAATTGGGGGAGAGTGAAACCCTTTTGTAAAATTAATTTAAGCTAACAAAAAATGAAATGAAGGAGGAGGGTAAATATGGTGGAAATATGTATGTATGCATGTAAATGGAAAAATGAGACCTGTTAAAATTCTTCCAGGAATGAGGGAAGGGGGATAAAGAATGATGGAGGGGGTGAATTCAACTAAGATATATTGTAAGAACTTTTGTAAATGTCACAATACACCTCCAGTACACAATAATAATGATAAAAATGGAATGGAAAGGATATTAGCGAAATCAAATGTGGACAGGTATAAATGGAGTGAAAATTCTGAAAAATCACTATACAAGGAAAAAGATCACTTCTTGATATTCAAAATCCTGAGTAGAGACCTATTAAAATCAGTGAAGCAGTCTGGTAGAGATGAATCAATGTGGGTTGCAATACACATGTGCAAGGAGGCAACACTAGGAATCTCTCTATATAGCTATCCTTGTCTCAAACTAGAAAAAACACTATGTCTTTCTAATTATTGCTTATGTCTTCTCTTCAATAAAATTGGAGAAGAGGGCAGAACAGGTTCTACCTGGAAGCAAGGGGGTGGGGGGAATAAGAGGGGTGGGAGGGAAGAGGGGAGAAATGGCCCAAGCAATGTATGTACATATAAATAAATGAATAAAAAATTATGGGAGAGATAAAATAGTTAAATTGCTCTATGTGAGAAAAGGCAGGTAGGTGTACCCAGGAGAAAGATATAAGCAAGAGGATTCGGAGGTAGTATTAGTAAGTGATGGGGAAAACAAAGAAATTCTGTTCATTTATATATTTAAGGCCAGTAAAAAACATATCATGGATTTTAGGTGAGTGAATCTCTCGAAGATATCTTCCTATTTTCATACATAATTTTTAAGTAGTATTCATGTCTAAAAATATTCACTTTGATATTGAGAATTTTTATTTCTCAATACATGTGATTATTATTATATTCTCAACATCTAGGCAGGCAGAAAGAGTTGAATGAGCTAGTAAGTAAACATGAGATGAGAAGCTTCCAGAGAAATCAGTGTAGAAGAAATTGTAATATTTCCTTGGTGCAAAAGTTCTTTAGTCTGGTAAAACTACTACAGCTTAAGCTTCTCTTTTATCCATAAAATTTTAAGAAACATATGAAGTGCCCTAGATGGATATTATTAGAATCCATACTTGAATAAATATTTGACAGTTTGTAAGAAAAAAGTTATGACTTAAAATTGCTATTTCAAATGCAATGGAACCTCACAAATAATTATGTCTTAGGACCATGAATTCATTTTTAGAATGCTAAATCATGTCTTCTGTGTGAAGACTGATTCATTAAACATCTTCTTAAATAAATTGCCAAACTCAAGTCTCATCTTGGGCGCGTTATGACAACATCACAAATGGGTTATAGCATAAGGACCATAGTTAGTTGCAGCTCATGTTTAAATCCACGTCTATGAATAATGATTGCGAATCAAACATTCAATTCAGGCATTTATGGATTCAGACCATATGCTGTGATAAAGAAACCAACATATTTGCCTTAATTTAGTGGGTTGAAAATCTGAGTTATGCATTACGTAAATTGTGGGTTTGCCAACATTTCCTCAGTCGTTTTGAATTAATATTTTACTTAATGATGAACACTATTAGCATAGACATCTGGATGAACTAGTATAGCTTATCTCAAACCTAAAAAGGCAATATTTAAATAATTTTTAAAAATGTCATTAAAATTGTTTCCTTATAAGAAACTCATATAGTACAAGCATGGACATATTTAGTTTTATAGAAAGCCTTTTGTATGAGGCCATACCAAAAATTAGTGTAGTGATAATATTGTAGAATATATTGCATAGTTAAAATTGTTTAAGGCTAGTGGAAGAGATGGCAATCAGTTTGAATTGGATAATTAACCTGCAATAGAACTAATAAAATTTTATTCAGATTATCAATAAAAATCTGAGTGAAATTTTATATTTGTTAACTTCTCCCCTTTATAAAGACAATAGTTATCCCTGGCAATGGTGGACAGAACTTCTCTTACAAGAGTTCTGCACTTGATAGCTGCATTAGAGCTTACCTTCCTGACTCAAAGGTAAACCATGTTGAGTCCCGACCATATCTCCTCAGTGAACTGAGAGGCCACATCACCAGTTTGACCTTGGCATTGTGGATATCCCATAGATAGATATTCTCGTGAGTGATCTGCATTGTGCATTCACCATAAATATCCAGATTTGGTGTAGGCATAAGATAAACATTGAATCGTTCTGCAAGAAAACAAAGCATGGGCAAAGTTAAGTGAAAAGAGGTATGACTGTTTACAGCACAGTGTTTATTTGTACAGCTATAGACTTCAAAAAGCACTGCCATATCTCTTGGTGACATTGATGTACATTGCAAAAATCATCTCTTTTTTTTTGTGCATGAAAAAAGAAGTTCGTTAAAGTATCCCTCATTCTGCAACTTTCCTTTGCATGCATTCTCTTTGGTGGAGATACAGTGGTTCAATTGAACAATGGAAAAATGAGGGTGATAGCTAACAAGAGTCTGTATCCAGAAGGTGCCTACTCTCTGCTTCTTTACACAATTTAAGTGGATATCACGGATGCAATTCCTGCGAGGAATGTCTTATTCATTCTACTTAAAGAAAAACTCGCTCAATTTCATGTTTGTGACATGAAGTGTTTGATGCACAGTAAGAATGACTCACTAGCTACTTAAACACTATGAAATAAGATGTGGCCCTGGTAAACAAAATAAAAATACATAACTTCTTTCATTTCTGTATATTTTACAGTTGAATATCCTTTTATTAAGCAATGTTTCCAAACCTTGCTTTAGAATTTTGTGCAGACCTCAAAGGCTATTGGGAAATATTGTAGCCCTTAATTACCATTTAAATGCATTAAATGCAATTTATTTTGAAAAAATTGAAAAGGTTTGTAAGTCCAGGAAGTAAAAAACTTGGTATGACCTATAAAGTGCTTTATAAAATCCCTAGCTCCTACCAACATATTCTGTTTATAGTAAGTGATCAAAAGATACTGGTTAATTGTAAGAGTGAAATAAATCTATGTCATAATGAATATAGGTTGCAAAAATGAGGAATTGTGAAAAATAACATCATGACAACAAAAAGTTAAAGAATTACTGGCAGATCACTGTGAGCTATGACTTAACTGTGAGGGTGACGTCAGTGGCAGTGCTGCTGAATTAATTATTGTGAAAGGCACAGGTGCAGTCAAAGTAGGATTGATATGTTTAGGAATTTGTGTCATTCATCATGACATCACGATCTGATATGCTGAGGGTTTACTGGTGTTCAGCCGAATTGTCTGTATCATAAGAATGTTTTCTCTGACAGGTATTTTAAGTAAGGATTCTTTGATGTCAAATAGTGACATCCAGATTCCAAAAGTACTAAATTAAGTATGAAAACTTAAAACTTAATAGTCGTATGGCTCATATTTCTACTTATGTGTGGATATTTTTGAACAAAAGGTAATTTAATACATTAATTTTTTACATAAGTTGTTGACCCATGAAACTAATATGCACATGGGTTTCACAATCATTTCCTAAGGAAATGACAAATGGAGATCAATTTTATAGCTGAAAAGTGAAGAAAGAATATTGTCCCATTAGTTACCTGCAATGAAAAGCCCACATACATATCCATTCCATATATCTTAAAATTCTAGCATGCAGTCAGGGAAAGCATCAACAGAGCCTTTTATCACTCCCACTCCTAACACAATCCTCAAATTGAAGGGGCATGATTTTATATCACAGTATAAATAAATGTGGACCCAATGGGTTGACTTGGCACTACAGATAAGGACTGACCATGTTTCTTTAGGAAGAATTTTTTGATGAAGTTCAGCTTCTACATTTGAAATTAGTTATATTTCAGTGGCATCTATGTGCATGAGGAAAAATGCTGCTCCTTTATACTTTTTTTTTCATCAGTTACAGAGTCCGATGATAGCCAAGGAATTATTGCCAAAATGCTAAGAAATAACACTTCTTTCAAAATGTTGAAAGAAATAGGTATTACTAGTTGACACTACTATTGCTTACTGCTATGTTGATCCTTGATAATCTAATCTAATCTATATTTAAAAATAAACTTGACATTAAGTACATATGAAACATTACATATATGAAACACAGCAGGACCATTGCATTTTCACTGAAATGTCTACATGCTCAATGTTAGATAAAATTTAGTAAGAAGCAAGGAAAAAGTACACTGGTGCTAGCTGTAAAACAATGAGTAAGTGAACACATAATACAAATCATGAAGATACCTTTACAGACTAATAAAATGAGATTGGAAAACTTGCCCTGAAAGAGTTCTTTGAGGGCAAGAGCTAGGCAAAACGAAGCAGGTAATATTTACCTATGCAGCTCCTTCCTTTTCATTTGTTTTCTACTTTCCCTGTCTTCAAGAATTTCTTAACCCAGAAATTCAAGTTGATTCCTTTGTGTTATGGTTTACAACTCTCCAATCTTTTTTGGTGCTATTTTTAAAAGGAATTATCTCAAGAAACAATAATTTCAATTTTCAGATATTCAAAATTCATTATTCCTAATGGCTAATTTTCAGATTCAATTAAAAAGTAGATTAATTTAATCCAACAGAAAAGTAGGCACATAGAGGAGGGCTACACATTTGTGTTCCACACCTATACGTCATTGGATCCCATTATAATGAAGTAGAAAACTTTCTGTCTCCACTATGAATAAATTATTTTATTTCCTTTACAGTATAAACACACCATTTAATTAAAATTTGTTAAAGTTTTTATTGGAAAGAACATTTCAAGTATGGTGGCACTGAAAGGGGCTCCACGTAAGTGATTTTTTATATGTTTATTTTTGTGAGATGAGTGTATCAGGTGGGTATTTAAAAACACTTAAATCGTGTCACCTTTTAACTTAAAGACCTACATTTTTTTATTGCACTGAGGACTGATTTTCAGGTGTCAGTGTGCATCAAAATTACCTGTGAGCCTGGTTTAAACACACATAGTTGGGTTTCCTCCACCCTTAACATCTCTGGTACAGCAGATCTGAGATGGAGCCAGGAAATTCACATTTCTACTTCTTCCCAAGAGACGATGAGGCTTTAAAGTGTGGGGAACACATTTCAAGAACTATTGATTTGTGAAACTCATTTTGAAATATGCAAAACACATAAAACAACTTGTATACAACTATCTGGTCAAATATCCATGAGGATATTGTGATCTGTGTGTTGCAAATGAGTCTCATCCACCTCGAAGCTTTTTCTCTATTCTCAGCTCAAGTCCATGGCTCAGTGTTGAGTAGTGAGAATAGGAAAGGCAGCACATGCCTTTTCTCACTTGCTCTGCTCCCTGCTTTCCTCCACAACTTACTGTCTTTCTGCTTTGGTTTCTCCAGATTAAGAAGAATAAGAGGAAAAGTGGTAAAATCCCTTTAATTAGCTGGTTCAACCAGAAGTTTGCTCTTGGTTGTTTTAGTCCCAGCGACAAGTCTGGTAATCAAATGTTGGTTCTCTTTTGTGGGGTGTGTAGTGTGTTCCTAAGAATTGCCACAACATCCAGACCCCTACACTACCCTGCCTCCTCATGGGAGGTGCCTGATTACACACAGATCCTACACTCTTGAGCTGATATTTGCTCTATATACTGGTATGGGTCTTTTCAAACTCAGCTTGCTTTAAAGTCCACAGGAAAACTCTCACATGCACTGTCCCATCAAATGGGGGAGTGTATTGGGTCCATTTGCTTAATTATTATCTGTGTATTTGACTGTCATGAGCAGCTTCAGCCCCTATCTTGGATCCTAACCTCAGATCTAGCACAGTAAAAATGAAGCCACAACACCTCCAAACTCAGGTACTCCTGGAAACTCTCTCCCTCTCCACTGGCTGGGCAGGACCATGTTACTAGCTACAGTTCCACAAGAATGGTGAGATGAGAATCCAGTGTGCGTTCTGAGAGCCAGCCAAACCTCTATGAGTATTCCCCTGTTCATTCTTTCTTCTGGCACAGAGGGCTAAGTGACCCCTACTTCCCACTCTTTCATAAAAGACCCCCTGCAAAGAATCCTCTTCAAGCAATCCTCTAGCCTGGTCCAAAGAATGTCTTGGTGCTTTTCACTCATTATCCAGAGCTCTGGGGCAGCTGGACATTTCTGAGGCAGCAAGAAAATCTCATTCTGTACTCTTCACTTGACAATTGTCACAGACCATTTGGAAACGTGAAATTTTAGTGAGAACACAAAACTAATAAACAGTTTACAAAAGGTCATCTAGACATTGGATTAATATGAAGCATTGATGGATTAAGTTCACAAGAATCTGGCATTTGTAAAACTGAATGTTGGCTTGGTATTTATTGCTGAGTATCCATCCCAGTTTGGAATCAAGGTTCACCCCACTGTTTGAAGCCATCTGCTTTGTGTTCAACAGCTACATGAAGTGCTAAAGGGATTAAATAGAACCCCCTCTTACACAGAGGATAATGAGACATTTCAAGATCAGTCTGTTGTGTATATTCTTATTCCCAAAATTTCTTTCACACAGGGATACTGTGGTAGTTGCTCTGTAGTCCCAGCACCTTAAGGAAGTGAGCTTCCCTCAGGAAGTGATGTTTTTATGTTCAGACCTTCTTCAGATCCGTAGAGAACAATTATCCACCAGGAAACAGCAGGATTTATGCTCTTTGAAATTGTGAAACTCTTGAGAAATTGTCACTCCTTCCACCCAAACTGAAAATTTGTCAAAATTTGTTTTATGGTAATGTGGCAATAAATTCAGTTGCCAGGTGCCATCTGTTTTGCACACATGGCCACTGTGAACTGGAACACTTGCATTTCTTGACTCAATCGGCAGAAATCCTTAGCAGCTTTTTAATACCACACTAATTTTCTTATTTCTTGTTTACAAAAGGAACTGTTCACAGCATTTTATCTGCATTTCTAAGTAAATTATGTTCATTGCAGTAAATGTGGAAAATTATTTTTAAAAATTTGAATTCATTATTCTTTATAGAAGTGATCCATGTTAGAGTACACCTCAATATGTAAACCTATTCAACACAATTGTTATTACACTGAATATAAAGAACATAACCTTAAATATTACACATGTTATAGCATAAACATGGTAAGATGCTATTAAATATTCCTTGGGATAAGTTTTTGTAATGTACATTTCACTATTGCTAAACTATAATTTATTTAATAATTATCTATTTGATGAATTTTGAAGTTAAGCCAATTTTAGTAATATAAATTAAATTGCAATAAAATAACATTTAGCTTGATTTGCTGAATAATTCACTCCTATAATGGCTAATAAGATTTGCTCCAATCTTGTACATAAATTTTAGAGGGTTTTTAGTATCCATGATTATTGAATATATTGGGAAGCAAAATCTGAATCATTGACTCAAATGTTATAATTCTTTTCAGGATCACACATTGCCTAATCACTTGCTAGAAATTCTTTATAATACATATTCCAAATATAGAGAGAGACAGAGACTTAAATGTGTTCTGCTAGATACTGTATCTCTTGATGGTTGTGAGAACTCTGTATGCTAGGAATCTATTTGTTTATAACAAATACTTCATATTAGACTTTCATTAATTTTATGTTATTTAATTCCAAAAGGTGGAAAATAATTTTTCCTTCTTTACTTTTCATAGTATGCCTTCATTATTGAAAACTGAGCTATATTATAACACAATGAAACCTTTACATCTTACATATGGTGTTATTTTTGTTTTGACAAATGCACATCAGAACACAGAACATTGATGTCACCACAGGAAGTCCCCTTTTGCCACTTTCCAGCTGCATATACCTCAGAAGCAGGCTATTTTGCCTATTCTTGTAGGTTATTTTGGGGTTTAAACTCAGGGTTTGTGCTAGCTAGGCAGGCACTCTACCTTTAAGCCATGCTTCCTGTCCTTTTTTATGGTTTTACTTTTTATTTTTAAAATTTATTTTATTTATCTTTTGGTGGCACTGGGGTTTGAACTCAGGGCCTTGAGCTTTCTTAAGTAGGCACTCTACTACTTAGGCCATGCTACATCACCAAATTAACTCCATCTATAATTTTTCATTTTTAATCTTAAAATTTTTGATGGGAGATTTTGGCAAGCATAAGTTTGAATTTTGATGAATTTCAAGTTATTTCTTTTTATAGTTCATGATTTTGCATCTTATATAAGAAATGCTTGTGTATTCTCAGATTGCACCCATCTTAAATTGAAGTTTGAGTGTGGCGTTAGTAGGAATTCAAGTTCATTATTTCCCACACAAATATACGGACATTTTAGAAATTTTATTTTTCTCTTGGAAATAACTAATAAGCTTTGGTGTCCTTATCAAAAAGTGTTTGTCCATATATGTGTGAATGTATTTCTTTTGTCCATTATGTTCTATCAGTCTCGTCTGTCCTTTGTCTTGGTTGCCTTCACTGATAGAAAGTACTGAAACTAAGAACCTATTGTAACTTGGTTCCTCTTTTTCAAGACTGTTTGGTTAGTGTTGGATCTTTGTCTGCCAAATACATTTAAAATTACCTTGTCAAGCTGTTGAAATAATGTCTGGCTTCTGTGACTTATATGGGGTTTGTGTTGAAGCTACAGATTAATTTGGGAAGAAATGACATCTAACTAAAATTGAGCATTCAATTTATGAACACACTTTATCACTCCATTTATTTAGAACCTACTCAAGACTTCTCAGCAATATTTAGCTTTCAATGTAAGGGTCTGGTGTGTCCTATGCCAGTGAACTCTGAAGTATATGAGGGGTTTTGATGGTTTTGTGATGACTTTTTAATATTTAATTGCACAATTATTCATTGAATATTTAAATATATAAAACATAAAGGTGTGTATTTTTGAGTGTCACCTTTGTGTATGGCAACACCACTGAATTCACTTGCCAGCTGTAGTTGCTTTCAACCAGATTTTTTTAGGGTTGTTCATATATGCAACCTTAGATTGTTCTTCTTTACCAATATTTATGATTTTGCTTCATTTTCTTTACATTTCATATAGATCAGGACCTTCAGTAAATACTGTTTGTAGTGAGAGAGCACGCATTTGCTTTCTTCCCAATCTTATGGGGAAAGCACTCACCATTTCACCTGCAAGAATAATGTTCTGTAGAGGTTTTTCATTTCCTTCATTTATCTGAGAAAATTTCCTTCTATTCCTAGGTTTTTGAAAATTATAGTCACATGTGGGTGTTGTATTTTATCAAAAGCCTTCTACAGATAGGTTGTAATGATTATATAATTTTCTTCCTTAATCTGTTAATATGCTAATACAATGAAACAGTTCTAGTATTTTTATATTACTGGGATATGACAAAATTAAGCAGAATTTATTTTGTTCTTTTTAATATAATACTCCATTATTTTTCTGATTTTTAAAGGTGATTTTGGGATTATATTCATGAAAGATATATGTTTGTAGTTTTATTACTTGTGTAGATTTTTTTTCTGGTTTTGGTCTCTGGGTTAGTGACCTCATGGAATGATCCTTTCTCTTTTCTAAAAAAAACTGCATACTGATGATGTTTTTTCTTTTTTAAATGTTTGACATAATCCAGCAAAACAACTATATGACACTGGGAAATCATGAAAATTTAAATTTATTTAATGGTTATAGGGCTCATTAGATTGTCTTTTTCTTCTCAAGTCAAATTGGGCAATTTGAATCTATAGGGTGATATAAAATTAGATTAATTTAACCCAATCTAAGAAGTGGTATTTTAATAAAAGGAGTAATTTCTTCAAAATTATTATTAAAACTAATACCTTACATATATTACCATTATGTATGGTCCCTAAATTATTTCCTTTGTCATCTTTTATTATTACCACAAACTGATTTTTAAAGCTGTCAAAGTTAGAATTATTTTTATTTACAAAAACTATAATAAAAGATAGTATTTCTATGTTTTCATTATGGAAGGTGGGAAAGTTAGATCATAAATCCTAGTTCTCCTGCCCCCTTTTTTTGTTTTTTTGAGACAGGATCTTACCATGTAGCCAAGGCTGTCCTCAAACTCGCAGCTCTCTTGCCTCTGCCTCCCGACTGCTGGGATTAAGTGTTTGTGTCACCATGCCCCTGGCCAATTTAATACCTATTTTATTATAGTCTAGCTCTGGGAATGATATTATTGTTATTAACATTTTAATCTCACTCAAATTAAAATATAAAGCCTTACAAAATATATTAAAGTGAAGGGATAAAAATTAATGATCTAAATATCCATCTTGAAAAGTTTTAAAGAAGAGCCAGTTATTGAGCTAAAAATTGCAGAGCAACTAATGAGCAGTGTATAACAGTGAATGAGATGGGAAATTGATGAAAATCCTAACAAACGTATCAGTTTTCTAGGCATGCTATAACAATGTGCCAGGGACTGGGTGACTTCAACAGCAGACATTTTCACAGTGCTGAGACTGGAGTCCAAGATCAAGGATGACTTCTTCTGACACTAGGGCTCAGCTACATAATCTCATTTTACCTTAATTATCTCTTTTATGGTCTAATCTACATTCCCTCTTCACATTCTGAGTGCTAGGGGCTAAGACTTCAATGTGTGAATTGTCAAGGGGCCAAATTCAGTCCACAAAAAAGCAGAAAACAGGTTGAACAAATAAGTAAATCTCTGGTTGCAAAATAAGAAAAGAAATGTCACAGATAACAAGGAAACAAAGAAAGGGATCTCAGACCAGTATAAACAGGTAGCAAAGATCAAGCAATGAAACTGATTATACTTTATGTCAATAATTTTGAAAGTTTGATAGGAAAAGGCAAGTTTTTAGAATCACTGGTAGAGTTTTTCTTTTTTAAGCAAATTATAATTGACAGTCTATTACTGTCAGTTTTGAAACTTCAGTGACAAGGTCACCCACTGGAGTTGTTAAAATATAAATGTCTTGTCCCATGCTCCACCTTCTGGGACTGAGTGGAGCATACAGTTCTCTCATTTAACTCACACTGGCAAGAATGAATGGGATGTTCACAGATATCACAGTGAAACACTAACTTGTTTTTGGCCAGGTTTTACAGTACTTGCTTTCCATGTGGTTTCTTATTTTTTTGTTACAACAGTTCTATGAGATAAAGGACATCATTATCATCCTCAGTGAACAAAGTAGGAAGCAGAGATTTATTAATCCAACCAAACATCTGATATCAAGTAAAAAGTAGAATAGAACTTGGTGATATACTAGCTTTGCTTAACAACTTCTTTCTCACATGTTATGTGACCTTCCTGTTCCATAGTATATTTTGTTTTTCTACAGCAGGAAAAAAATGGAGGGTGAAAGGAGACGGAGATAGCAGAGGGGTGAATATGAGTAAAGTGCTTTATATGCATGTAGAAAAATAGAATAACTCAACTTGTTAAAATTGTTTTAAAAAGTGTAGAGAAAGAAGGGAAGGAAGAGATATAGAGGGGGTGAATTTGATCAAAGAACATTATATGCATGGATGGTAAATTACAGTGAAATTCTTTTGTACAATTAATATATGCTAATAAAAAAGGAACAAAAATGAGATCCCAATATATATTGAACTCCATTTAGCTTTTCTCTTTGTTTCTATTTGTGCTTATTTTATTTGCTTTCTGTCAAAGAAGATTCCTTTCACTTACTTTTTATTTGAAGTTCTGTCTCTGAGCTTCTGGACCCATTTCCCTTAGGCTGAACCAAGAGCTGGCAGAACTGATGGAGTGACAGGTCTCAGCAAAGGAAAAGGAGTCCTCTTACCTGGTTTGCCTGCACCTGTATTCTTATGAAATCACTTCACTTTGCTTTCCTGTGATATGACAACTTCTGCTCCCAGATAATATTTAGGGTCCAATCTGGGCTGGCAGGAAACTTAGGCACCCCCTCCATGCTAGACTCACTTTGGGATAATTGTCTTACATCTCAATGGCATCCATGAATAATCCCTATCATGACTTTCAGGAAACCCAACAAGGAAAATCAGATTCTAGTCTTCTCCTTTTGAATGTGTGACTGCCCTCTACATCTTCTCTAGAAAGATGAAAGACAGTGCATCTGGTTCTTAATTCCTGCAAAACTTTTCCTTCTAAAGTCATTCTTTCCTTCTTCTGCTCTGTTTTGAAAATGTGCTTTGGGCAGCTGCAAGTGTGAAGATGGACACTACAACTTGGAGCCGGTCTCGGTGAACTCAGTTTAAATCAGCTGAACTTGAGCCACTCCACAATACTGATTCTTTTTTGCTGGTGGGAAATGCATTATCTTACAAAATATTGGTACGATTTGGTTATAGATCTGTGTCCTTCACTGTTTTGTGAGCATATGACTTTGTTCAGTATTTCTATATTTCCTTAGCACAGTTCTTAGAAGTCGTAAGTACTCGAAAGTGTTTGATGTGTGAATAATGAACAAATGCATGACATTCACAGTGACTGAGTCGAGGGAAAGAAGCATATTTACTATGGTAACCCAGCAAAGTGGTTAGAATTCAGATTAGAACTTTTTTTTTGTTCTGGACAAAGGTTATATAAATTTTTAGGTTAAAAGTAGGAATTCATGGTGAGTCTAGTCCATTCATAGGCAGAATCTGTACAAAATCAAACCCTCATATCTGACTCTAAATTGACCAATGGCAAAATCTGAAGTTATTTTTCTATTTCTTTTTGTTCCTGGTGGAGGTCTCTTTCATCAGGAGGAAATTGGACACACCCTCTGTTGTCTCTTCCAAATGTGATTGCTGGAATTCTTTACCAAAAATCTTGGTTTTGCTTACTTTTTCAGGTGTGATACCTGCTTTCTAAAGCTATTGTGTGTTGTGAATACTTTAAGAGTAACTATGAGTATAATCATGTATTAATATTTTTTAAGGTAACTAGAGGCTATCTGAAATTCTACTGAAGACCTAAGCATCCTGGAAATTGTAAGAATTTAAAATTTGAAATGTTTACTTACTTTGATTTTTCTCTTGGCAGCATCATCAAAAGTCTGGGGATAAACTGTGTGTGTGTGTGAGAGACCTGATGTTTGCTTAACTTTTCCCATACTATGTGGGAATGAGAAAGCAGCTGGAAGCATGAGATAAAGATGATTATGACAAAGATTTAATCAATAACCACTTTTATCTCAGCAACACATATTATCTCTTAACCTTTAAAAACTATCTGGATAAATATCTATTCTTAGACTCAGTAAATAAGACAAAGCTGTCTGAAGAGCCAAAAATTCTAGAGCAGAGTAACAATTTTGAATACCAATAAATAAATAAATAAATAAATAAATGAATAAATAAATGCTGTGGTCAAGAGCACGCAGTGTGACTTTCCTTGATTACAGAGTACTGCAGACTACACAAGCCACATTAATGTAATTTCTTATGTCAGTTCTGCACTCATACATACAAACTAAATCTAAGCACATGATTGACAGGAAAACAAAATAATGTTTTTGATGAAGAATAAACAAACTACCAAATCTAATACCAAAATGATTTAAGTAAAAATCCTAACCCCATAAAAACAAATCTTTCATGAAGCATTTTTTATAATCTGTATGAATTAATGACTCCAAACATATATTAAAAAGTAAATGGTTTTGTTAATTTTAGTAGATTTGTTATGCTTGAAAAGTCAGGAACAGTGACTGACAGTCAATGAAAGGATAACTTTAAAACATGTTATTTTAAAAGACATTAATTGGCAAACTGAAAAACAAGTATCTTCCTTAAGGCTGGGCACAGTGGCTTAATCCTGTAATCCTAGCCAAGTGGGAGGTAAGGAGGATTGCAGTAGGGGGCCAGCCAGGACAAAAACTTTGTGCAATTCCATCGCAACCAATGGCTGGGTCTAGTGGTTCATGCTATTATCCCAGCATGAAGCAGAAATTGGAGGATCTAAGTCCAGGGCAAGTGAGACCCTATGTCAAAAATAACCAGTGCAAAAAGGGCTGGTGGCATGAGTGATAGAGTACTGGCAAGAGTGAGGCCCTGAATTCATACTGGCAAAAAACCAAACAAGCCAAACAAACCAAAAAAACAAAACCACTCCCCCCAACAAACCCAAAATCCAAACCCATAAAACTTCTTTATACATTTTGACTTTTTTGTGTGTGTGTATGTGTATTTGTCAAATTTTTTCCTATAATTAAGTCTTTTTTTATTCACTTATTCATATGTGCATACATTATTTGGACCATTTTCCCCTCTGCACCCGCCCCCTCTCCTCCCCCTCCCTCTTGAGTAAAATAAGTGGGTATATTAGCTAGGGAAGAGGTGTTGCCTCCAAGGCCATCGTCAGACTTGAGGGAAAGGATCCATGCTGGCTGAAAACAAATCTTAGTCTTGCCCATAATGTTTCATATTCAGGGTGTCTCTGAAAAGGAGTTACCACATGTGTTGATTGGGAAGCGAGAAAACTGGGAAATTCGTGCAAGAACTGCTGACCTATGTGTACAGCTCTCTCGCAACTGCATAAATCTAGAAATATGGAGCTACCCATAGTGAAACCAGAAATCTTGATATTCTGTTGAACTTTATCTTTTTTATTGTCTTTCTATAGTCTGAATGGCAATATTTTAAAGTTTTAGTTAGTTCTCAATGGGCCAGGAACAACTAAGGAAAGAAAGGCATTATGTGTACTTAAGAATGCACCTTAAAAAAAAAACCCCAGATGCAGACTCTGACCTTAATGGTTACACCTGAGGCCTTGGAGATCAAGTGAAAGGTGATTCCCAGGGAAAGAAAATCAGTCCCAAGATTTTTTTCTTTCAATGCTAAACCCTGATGAGCTTTAGTGAATATTGTTGCATGTATGTCTTTCTGCATGCGTGTTGAAACAAGATTGCCAGTTTCCTTATGGGGTACCATATATCTTCAGGGGGACATTTATATGAACCAAATACTACCTTTTCCACCTTGACAATTATTCATAGATTTGTTAAATATATACTTTAAAAACACATGCATCCTTTTGTATGGTTAGAATAATCAAAAAATAAATCTAAGACAAACATGTGGCCCTGGTGATGTTATAATTTCATGTCTGTGTAAAGTGTATGCAGGAATTATTTTTTGTTTTAATTGTTTTTGCTCTAGTTCCTTTTAAAAGGGGAAAGTTGTGCTTTTTTATGTTGCTCTTGCATTTAATCCAAGTTTGCCTGAACCTAAAAAAATCCACATTGGAAACTTCCTTTTATATTCTTGGCAAATTAACAGTATTATGAAATTGTAATAAACTGAAAGATTACATTATCCACTTACATGGATATCGTATACAATGGATACCAAATGTTTCAAGTGAAAGCATATACTCCACACTAGAGGAGACACCATGGTTTTCCCACCCACAGTTAATTGATTTGTCTTTTCATGTTTCTATTTGTAGTTTTTGACAAATCTTTATTTGTAAGTTTTTTGTTTCTTTTCTTAAACTATGAATGAGCAGTGTACTTTATGCAGTTAAGGCATGGATGTTTTATGCTTAAGATAGCTCTCAGAAAACAAATCAGAGAAATGAAAATCCAAGTGAGTGTGGGAGAGGAGCTAGAATATAAAAAAGCCAGAAAAGAGCTGCAAAAAATGCTTTTGTGGTTTTATAAGAACTATCAAGCAGAGGCAGCGTCTGTATATATATATATATGTATATATATATATATTTGATTAATGAGCAAGAAAAGTGTTGCTTTCTCATTTTAATGCCAAACAAAAACAGTGCTCTAAGGGTCTAAGAGATAGTGGTAGTAATTAACATAATTGTCATTAGTAGCAACGAGAGTGTAAGCGCCATGTGATCTCATGGTATAATTTTACCTGTACTATCTAACTTATATGCCACAGACGACACCTCAATATTTTAAAAACGAAGAAAGCCAAGTTTCACCAATAGCTCTCAACCTTCTCCAAAGCTGATCATTGAGTACTGGCAACATTGAAAAGTTTCTACTTTCACAATACTAGATCAAGTTGGGGTGGTGATAATTACTTAAAAACAGGGTGAAATGGGCTCACAATTAGTAATTATTCTGAATGTAACTTAAAATCTCACATTGAGTAATAAATATACTAGTGAAAGTTTCATTAGAAGCTTAAATCAAGAACACTCAGCACACATTGTTACAAAACACCAGAAATGTCTGTTAAATTGGAGAATGATATGGTATGCAGGCATATAAATCTAAATTTTGTGATTTTTCAAGATTTCATCTGCTGTATTTTCCCACTTTCGTATTGGTCAAATACTCTGAAAGCCTTTAGTAACCAGCTAAGCCAAATTTGTTAATATAAACTGAATCTACACCAGCCCTCAAAGAAGAAAATGGAAGGGTGATATTCATCTAAAGTGTTTGCACAATGAGTTAACCTACTGGTTGTTTATTTGCCAATGCTTTAAGACGTACTTGAACTGCTTTTGCTGACTCCTTACTCCAGCCCAGGAATTAATTAAAACTAGAGAAACAGTTGGCAACTCTGTCTCCATTGTGTGCCTGTTGTCCCTTGCTCTGAGTCTTTCTCTCCTGCAGCTACCATGGAATCAAGGAAGGACAGGAATGACTGATAACATGTTTATGACAAAGGACTAAAACTACCCCCAAGCAACAGTGAGCTTTGGAGGACAGACTCCCCACAATAAGAACAATGTCCTATAATGATGAGGCTGCATCCTGAAAGAAGACTTATCATCTCATGAAAATCAGATTGCTCCCTTCAAGTGATGACAGCGATAACAACTTGGCACCCCACAGAATCAGAACTGAAATAATGACCAAACAGACCATACCCATAACCTGGACTGTTTAACTATGCATACATTTTGTTCCCCTGTCCTAATTCGTTGTCTACTTAAGGTTAAAACTCGTGACTACATCCCGAAGATGACTAAAGATAGGCAGACGTGCTTACTTTGCCTCTTCCTTCAGTGTGACCCAGGCCCTGTAGTAAATCTTCTTTCTCTGCCCCTCACCATGTCTGTTTATTTGGTGCATAGGACTAAGTGGCCAGACTTGACAAGTGGAAGCCCAAAAATTTGGGACTTGGGTCCAAAATTTGGGTTTCAGTGCTATCGACAAGAAGCCAGTACACCTGGGTTGTACTTTAACACTGCCTCTAGCTGCTGTTCCACCATAAGAAAATCCCTCAGTAACTTGGATTGGGCAGATTACTCTCTTTTCCAAATGATTGGTCTAAAATATTTCTGAGGTCCTTTCCAGCAACAATGCAGTACAGCTAACAGTGCCCTCTGAAGTGATGGAAGGCAAACTTGACTGACCGTTCTGTTCCCGCTGTACCCCAGCTGCCAGGAGATCGGGCTCCCCCAGGCTGATGTCGTTGAGCCTCGTCCCAAGGCACTCCATGCAGAGGTGTTTGCACCACTCCTCAGCCTCCAACTCTGAAAACGAGCACACACATCAGTCAGCAATGCTCCAGTGCAAAGGTAGTTGGGTAATGTGTCTTGAACCATTCTCCCGTAACTGGTAAGAGTTAAATAAAAAACTGTAACCCGAATTGGCTCATCTACTCTATTTTTTTTCTTTCTATCTTAGTCCCCTTCTTATGGCCGTTCCAAAAGGTTTAAAAATTCTATATTCATTCTTGTACAGAGAGTACATCAACCATATTTACCTTCTTAACTTCCTTGTTTTATCCTCCCCCTCTTGTATGTGACCTCCACTTAGTGTGATCTGATCTGTTTTTCATAATATTGCTATATTCATGTTAGGTCTATATTTCACCTGTGTAGCTACCTCAAACAAACAAAAATGTCATCTTTTTTTTTTTATTTTCAAAAAATCGGAGAACAGGAAGGTAGAACAGGTCCTGCCTGGTGGGGTTGGTACCAGTGGGAGTGGGGAGGAGGTGAGGAAATGGTGTAGGAGGGTGAATATGGTATAAATACTGTGTACACATGTATGGAAATAGTAAAGTGATACTTGTTAAAACTATTCTAGGAATGGTGGAAGGAGAGGTAAAGGAGAATGATGGAGGGGGTGAATTCAAGTATGGTATATTAGCTATAGTGTAAGAACTTTTGTAAATGCCACTGTGTAACCACACCCATACAACAATAAAAAAAGGTAAAAAAAAAAACAAAAACTACTCTTAGGAAGTGAAACAATTCCCACAATTTGTTCCTTTTTTGACATATTTTCAAGTGGTTTTTCATTATCCATCGTACTTTACCTTAGTCTAAAATAATAGTTTGCATTTGTTTCCCTTCTAGAATATTTTAGATCCATTTAAGTGTTGGAGGGAAATTACTTAGAAAAGTAATTTAAATATAAATTAAAACTATATAAATTAATATTTGAAAAATATCAGACTAGATGAGTCAAGTGAATGTACTCTTGATTCTGCCTCAGATTGGTGGCTGAGGGTCTGACCTCTGAGGCATGTTGAATTGTAATGAATGATGGATCACGTGAAGAATGGGATCACTTCTTGGTAAGCATTGAAAGTGGGCTACTCTAACTTTTAAAAAAATGGAATTAGACCTTGAAAGTATCAGTCTTTTTGGAAAATTCCATTTAACTAAGCCATTGATTAGGTCATTATTCTTTTTATTATGGTACTGCCCTTCTTTGTTACAGTCACGAGTTTTATTTGTTTCTTTACTTGAAACACCCAAGCATCTTAAATCTATATGGAATCTGTAGTACCTGACCTTCAGACTTCCATAAACATGAATGAATTAGGCTCTAACACAAGCCTGGTATATGTGAGGTAGCTGAGGGGTGGAGTCTTACCTGTGTTCTATATCATATCATATCATGGTCAGCACCATGAAAGAATTGTAACCATGTCATCTAGCTATTTTACTATGCCAATATTTCAGAAGAGTTCTGAAGGTTAATATTTTAGGGCAGGTTCCAACATCATTGTACAGAA
Source organism: Castor canadensis (assembly GCF_047511655.1). NCBI lineage: Eukaryota > Metazoa > Chordata > Mammalia > Rodentia > Castoridae > Castor > Castor canadensis. The sequence continues at coordinate 8,878,577 of NC_133389.1, forward strand.
ATTGGATGAGAACTTTTGCATTGACACCTGCCCAGAGAAATTTCTGACTTTTCCATGAAGCATAAATCGGTACTTGAACTGTTTAATATAGATTTCCATCAAATCTCTTGCTCTCTGTGGATGACATTTCAACCTTTGCCTTGACATTTAAAATTCTCCATAAAAAATTATCCATGACAGGTTTTTGTAACTATAGGAATTTGAATACCAAGTGTCCTCAATGGTCAACACCAACAAACCTGTGTGATGTTTCCTTCCTAAGTCACACTGCCTTAACATCAAAAATAGGTTTGATCAATGCCATGCCAAGACAAATTTGTCATTTATTTTTAGGGTTATCAAGATCATGACATTTGTTAAGAAATAAAATATAATGTACAGTTTACCACAAATACTATTCTGAATAAAAATAACAGTTCCATTATTCTGATTTGTGAGAGGCGTTTTCTCTACAGAAGGTATTATCTGCATATTTTAGGGACTGTCTCCTCATGGCAGGATGTTAGAGGATGCGTTGCTGTAAACACTGACTTTCCACTTGGGTCTGCAGGTGCTTAGTGGGTAACTAAAAGGAGGATAATAAAGCTGAGCATCTCTACCTTCCTTTTGTATCTCATATTTTGAGTCATATTCCTGCTCATTGCTGTATATAGGCATGATAATCACTTAAGGAGTGTTCACATAAAGCTGGTAATCCTTCTCCCTCAAGGCTCAAGACATCCAGAGTAATAAGATTTGCAGGGATATCTGTAACATCCTATTCCAGAACCCAGAGTGGTGCCTGAATGTTTCTAGTCATTGCCCTAAACCTATGGTCATCTTGGATTCCATGAGTAACCAGCCTAGTAGGTAGATCACTGCATGATGAGTCTCCCTACCCTAAGGGGACCAATTATCCCATGATAAGAACAGATGGGGGGGCTAAGTAGAAACAAAAATTTCATTTGGGAACTTAATTGCTCCCTCAAGTGATCAGACTTCTCAGAACCAGCCACCTTGCAGAACCAGAATTGAGATAATGATCAACCAGAATACAATTTGACTGAGGTTGTTGCATACCTTTTGCTGTTTGCCCCAAATCCTCACCTGTTTAAGTCTAAAGCTTGTGTCAGGACCCCCAAAGAGATGGTGGAAAACTGATCCCCACCTTCTAATATGGCCATACTGAAATTAAATTGCTTTCCTGCTTGTCACCACTGTTGTTCCCATTTGATTTCTCAGGTGAGTGGCCAGGCCTTATTTGTCAAGACAACTCTCAGAGTTAGGCCTCTGGCCTGGGACCCTAGTGACCCTGGGTGGTTGGAACTGAGTTGAGGACTACCTGGATCCTGTGAAAGCATGGCATCCTCCCTCAGGTGAAGTCAGAGGCCGGAATTGGCTGTGTGGGCACTTCCTCAGGAACCCAAGAAATAATTTTTTCTAACCACAAGGCCACTAATACAATTATTGTGCACTGGTTGAGGCTCATGGCTTTCTCAAAAATAAAAACATATTTTTTTGGTAGGGCAAGATTTACAGACTTCATAGAAAAATTTTATAGAAGTAAATGATAACATATGTTGAAAATAGTTTTTCGGATATGTTAGGTATCAGTTAGTCATGAGTGATGATGAGGCAGGATGGATAGATGAAGAGCCAGGAAATTATATCATTTTAATAAATATTAAAAGAGACAGTTCAGACATTGAAACTATAGATAACTAAAAAGCCAGAGCAGCTAAGCACATGCCCCATCTCCTTTTAGATGCTAAGTTACAAGAGCAGGGAGCTTTAAGGACATCTGCTTTCTGCCTTCCTTTTTGAGATACTTACAAGTTCCAAGGTTCCTGGAATCAGTGGAGAGACAAAAAGAATGAAGGGTAGGTCTAGCAAAGGGAAGTCCTACAGCACACCTGTTGTCCCTGTGATTTGAGCAGGCTTAGCACCCTGATGGATTTCCTTCATGACCACATGTATTCCTCCAGCTTGGAAAGGATAAGACTAGAGATGAGGACCGTGATTTTGAGCCTTACTCCAATTTCTTGCATGGGGAGAAGGAAATATTTCTCCCTTCCCCCCACTTCTCCCCACATTTATCCTCTTATACTAAATTTTTTTCTTAACAAACTTTACTATTACTTTTACTACATTTTCACAACTTGCTCAAGTTCTTACCTGACACAAGAATTGAGGAATATACCAATGCTAAGCTTCCCTGTAACAGATATGAGTTCTAATTTATAAAATTTATAAAAGTTTTGAAAGTTTTTATAACAATAAGCCAGTATCTTACAGGTTAAGTGAATGTAAATACTGTATATCTAGAAATCCTTGAAATTTCTGTTAAGGGAAATAATATGATTTTTTTTTCTTTTAATTATTAATGTTTGGGTTTTTTTTCCCTAAAAATCTGCATCTAAATCATAAGTAAAAGCTACACGCAATTAACATCACTTCTGCATTATTCAACCCATTAGTATTTTGAGTTCTCCAAAGATGAAGGTAACGATATCTAATAAGCCATTTGGCTTAAAAATAAGAATATTAAGGATTACAAGCACCATGTTTCCTATAAGGAGTTACGTGAGTACATGCCCAGAAGTTAAAGAAATAAATCTTTCATTCCTTCTTTCTCTTCACTCTTATCCTAGAATTTAAGGAGACAAAGAATGCAATCATATAGTAAAGGGCTTCTATGAAACTGGAACTGACTTTACAAAGGAGAACTAAATGCTAATGCAGGATTTCTGTATAGACAGGAAGCCAAGGGAGCTTCCCATAGCAGCAATGCCAGGAATTCATGGGCTTCCACTGAACGTCTTCTGCAGCCAGAGTAGTAAAAATAGAATATACACATTTGTAATAAAGACTGAATTGTAAACTATGAGAGAGAGAGAGAGAGAAAAGAGAAAGAAAGTGAGAGAGAACTCTGCAATTCAGATAGCATCATTGAGGGTTTGTTCTTTTGTCAAAATAAACTAGTGTAAACTCATTATGTGTCAGGCACTGTGTTAGGAGGGTGTATGAAAAATGCATCATGTTAGTTCTTAATAACTGTGGCATCTAGTGGGATGGACAGGTAAGTTTTGTATGTGGTACTCTGGAAAGCTGCTAACCCAGTGAAGTAGGACCTGAACAATTCTGGCAAAGGCTTGGCAGAGTAAAAGGAATGAGAACAAGGACATGCAGGGCAGGCAGGAAGATGACAGGAAGTGTGTGCAAGTGAATGCGTGTGTGAGTGTGTTCTTATCAGAGTGTGAGTCTATGTGTGACAGACAGTACATGAATGTACATGTCAATATGGGATTGTGTGTGTGTCCATGTGTTTGTGAATGTGTATCTGGACACGAGTGTAGGATTCAGGGAGGTCTGAGGAAGATAGCTGGGGACAGAGATGGAAAGGCATAAGCAAGACAGCCAGAGTGACTTCTGTAATACCCAGAAAGAGCTACAAGTTCATGCAGGAAAGTGTGAGAGAAGATATTCAGCTCATTCTTTTTTATGATTTTCTGGTACTTGGTTCAATTTGTTCAGTGTAAACCTTCATCTCAAATGTATCAACCTTTAATACTTAGACTGCATACTTGATCTAACAGTTTAGTTGTAGATAAATTGAATTTGTGTATTATACAAGGCTTTGGTTTCTTTAATCTGCTTTTGATAGTCACCTTTCAAATAATTATACCTATGCTTTTTATTTGTTGTTTCTTGTATTGGAGTCTTTTGTTCTTTTATTGCTTATTAATTTATTTTGTCCTACATTATTTGACTATCTTATCACTATTTAATTATCTTTCATCTTCTAGTGCTAGGGATTAAACCCAGGGCCTCACACAGTCTTTATAAGCACTCTACTATAGAGCTCCATCTCCACCCCTATACCTATACCCATATATATGCATATATATATATACACACACACAAATATGGTTTTTATTTTACAGAGACAAGACTAAATACAAATGCAAGTCCTATAAACCTACTGACATTTGTTGTTTGTTTTACTTTTTAAACTTCTTACTGCACACATGTATGACATAATTAAATTTTTCTTTATGGAGAAATAATGACATTGTGATGCTTTATAAAGTTTTATTTGTCTTTCTTTGCATGAATGAAGCAGTTTTTCATTAGTACCCTGTTCCAGTAGCTCATGACTAGTCTCAAATTCTTAATTCTCTACAGTAAAACCCCATAATGTTTTTGTTATGTATATGATTTAATGAAGAAAGTTGGTAATTTTCAAAAGGAAAATTGAAGGATGCTTTGGAAAAGCAAGAATAAGGAAAGTAAGACTAACTTAAATGGATTTTTTGATCAGAGGGAAATGATGATCACAGATTGTACCAAGCAGAAACATGATAGTCAAAGGCTGTGGTTCCTCCCTGGGTTTCTGGGGTACCATGTGACTACATTACTTTGAAACAGAAAAGAAGTGTTTGTGTAGAAGGCTTAATAGATGCCTATTGACTGGGTGATTATATTCAAGCTTTATTGCTTTTATTAAATTTTGGCCTCAGGGTAATGACACTAAGCTTAAATGATCCAAAATGAGCTGTATTCGAAAATGCAGTGAAAAAATTGTTCATCACATATACAGAAAATACATAATCAGTTAAAATCACACAGCAGAATTGAAAGAGCTTGGCTTTAGTGTCACAGTACTTTATCATAAGATGTAGGCAAGACTTGTTTTGTGTGGGAGCAATAAATTATTGTTATCTTGTTCTCATTGGATTTAGCTTTTATTAAAAATCAGAGTACAACATAGGTTAAAAAAAAAGTCCCATTCCTTCACCATAACCACTAGTTCTTAATTATTTCTATTTTTTAACTTCTGTGCAGATTTGCTATGACATGGTGGTAAAATAGTTTTCATATTTATTGAAGTATTAAATATATGCTCTGCTGTAAGGTGAAGCAAAATATTTCTTCATAGACTGTTGCTTAGAGAATATAAAGCTTTCTCTTATTGTCATATCATTCCTGAAAGTTGGCAATACTTGCTGCTTTGCTGGCCTTGTTGATATTGTACAAACTTTTGTTTTTCCCTTACTTTTTTTTTGTGGTAAGAAGATAAGAAACCAGTTAAAACCTAACCACTTGCTTCAGCAGACATCACAGACAGGTAACTCTGTTCAGCCCACAGGAAGTAGCTTTCTTCTTTGAAGTCGAATTTGTAGGATTGATCAGTTTAGAGATGGGGGAACAATTAGTTTTCCTTTTGAGGAGTGCTGCTCATTTGGTGTCTTCCATAAAATTCACTCACAGCTAATTCTCCTAAAAATTTGGTTAAAATATGATTTTCACAGTTTAGCTCCTCCTTTTCCTCCACATTTCCGTAACTTATTTTATCATACTCCTGACATGTTGCTGAGCCATTTTCTGTTTTTCCTAACCACTGTGCTTTGGAATGCAGGACATTTACTTGATTTAGTACCTCAAGACCCTAGCACCACATCAGAATATGGAAATAAATAAATGTAGAACAAGTAAGTAGCTGTGATTGCAGTTAATTCCCAGGTACCAAAGACAAATTCTAGAACAAGATGCAAATAATTTGGGGAGTATCTCTTATTGGACATTTTGAGGTATGTATTGATACCAATTTAGGGGGAGGTTGTAATTTTTGCTAGTCACCAAGGGCATTTCTAGATAAAGGAGATCATTGATGGGGGAGGGAAGGAAACATATCAAACATGGTTCTCACTAAACTTCAGAGATAATAAAATATCACCTATTCAAAAAGGTTTCTTATTTTATTAGCTATCTTTTCCTTTGACCTCATTAGGGATATTTATATCAGCATGGAAGTCTTATACATTGCCTTTGATTTTAAATATGATAAACCTGCATCAAATATTTATGTTCTATATAGAAATGACATTGAAATCTCTGAAAATGTCAAAGTAGAAACAGGAAATGAATTACTGTATTGTTCATGAAGATAATCAGAACTTATTTTCCTTTATCTAACAGCATATTGATATATCAAATTTTTGGAATCAATATAGAAAATCTTATTCTGCTATTTTTTTTCCTTTTGTGAGTCAAAGAAGTAAGATACAGCTTCCAGACATGGCCAAATAGAAAATTGCACTTACCCATTTTCCAAAGTAACAAATGACAAATAGCTGCAATTGACAGAACAATCAAATGTGCTGTTCTTCTGCTTGACAAGAATTCATGGCAAAATGCTTTAATGTGAAGGTTAGTAAATGATATAAGAGCTTAAAACAATTCAGAATGAATAAGAAAGAATAGAAATCAACATCTATAAATGGCCTGAAAATCAAGGTGTAGTATGGCACGGGTGGACGTGTGTGTCTGTGTAGATGGGAATAGGATGTTAACACTTTACAAGATACCAAGATCAAAAAAGGATCCTTTGCAACAACTTGCTAGCTTATCTTACTAGTGAGTGAATTTCCTGAGGGAAGAGCATCATTGAGGTAGAATACTTTCCCATCTGTGGAAAACTCTGAGGAGATACCAGGAGAGTATTGGATGCAAAAGTTTTTAGTTTCTTACAAGAACACAATGATCAAGTAGGAACTTTTGTGAGGAAGAGGTGCTGTGGAGAGCATTTGTCATGTTCCATCCTATAAGATAAGAAGGAAACACCTTTCTGTGCAACTCCTATGAGGTGCCTGGGAGTGGAAAGGGAAATAAGAAGGACTGAGGATATCTGTTAGAATATGAATATTTTGTCAATGACATGGCAAAATTCTGTAATCTAAAATCATACAGAGTTCTTAAAATGCTTCTTCATACACAGTCAAATTTATTTAAAGACATTTTGACAATAGTTCATGTTCAGAATGGAATTGAATTGGTTCAACATCCCCAAACAGCTTCAGTGAATTCATTCCCCAGAGCACTCAGAAAGGAAAACAGACTTCTTGACATCTTGACCTTTTTTTTCTTTTATTATTCATATGTGCATACAAGGCTTGGGTCATTTCTCCTCCCTGCCCCCACCCCCTCCCTTACCACCCACTCCACCCCCTCCCTCTCCCACCCCCTCAATACCCAGCAGAAACTATTTTGCCCTTATTTCTAATTTTGTTGTAGAGAGAGTATAAGCCATAATAGGAAGGAACAAGGGTTTTTGCTAGTTGAGATAAGGATAGCTATACAGGGAGTTGACTCCTGTGCCTGTGTTAACTTCTAGGTTAATTCTTTTTGATCTCACCTTTTCTCTGGTTCCTGGTCCCCTTCTCCTACTGGCCTCAGTTGCTTTTTAAGGTATCTGCTTCAGTTTCTCTGGGTTAAGGGCAACAAATGCTAGCTAATTTTTTAGGTGTCTTACCTATCCTCACCCCTCCCTTGTGTGCTCTCGCTTTTATCATGTGTTCAAAGTCCAATCCCCTTGTTGTGAGTGCCCTTGATCTAATGTCCACATATGAGGGAGAACATACATTTTTTGGCCTTTTGGGCCAGGCTAACCTCACTCAGAATGATGTTCTCCAATTCCATCCATTTACCAGCGAATGATAATATTTCGTTCTTCTTCATGGCTGCATAAAATTCCATTGTGTATAGATACCACATTTTCTTAATCCATTTGTCAGTGGTGGGGCATCTTGGCTGTTTCCATAACTTGGCTATTGTGAATAGTGCCGCAATAAACATGGGTGTGCAGGTGCCTCTGGAGTAACCTGTGTCGCATTCTTTTGGGTATATCCCCAAGAGTGGTATTGCTGGATCAAATGGTAGATCAATGTCTAGCTTTTTAAGTAGTCTCCAAATTTTTTTCAGAGTGTTTGTACTAGTTTACATTCCCACCAACAGTGTAAGAGGGTTCCTTTTTCCCCACATCCTCGCCAACACCTGTTGGTGGTGGTGTTGCTAATGATGGCTATTCTAACAGGGGTGAGGTGGAATCTTAGTGTGGTTTTAATTTGCATTTCCTTTATTGCTAGAGATGGTGAGCATTTTTTCATGTGTTTTTTGGCCATTTGAATTTCTTCTTTTGAGAAAGTTCTGTTTAGTTCACTTGCCCATTTCTTTATTGGTTCATTAGTTTTGAGAGAATTTAGTTTTTTAAGTTCCCTATATATTCTGGTTATCAGTCCTTTGTCTGATATATAGTTGGCAAATATTATCTCCCACTCTGTGGGTGATCTCTTCAGTTTAGAGACCATTTCTTTTGATGAACAGAAGCTTTTTTAGCTTTATGAGGTCCCATTTATCTATGCTATCTCTTAGTTGCTGTGCTGCTGGGGTTTCATTGAGAAATTTCTTACCTATACCTACTAACTCCAGAGTATTTCCTACTCTTTCCTGTATCAACTTTAGAGTTTGTGGTCTGATATTAAGATCCTTGATCCATTTTGAGTTAATATTAGTATAGGGTGATATACGTAGATCTAGTTTCAGTTTTTTGCAGACTGCTAACCAGTTTTCCCAGCAGTTTTTGTTGAAGAGGCTGCTATTTCTCCATTGTATATTTTTAGCTCCTTTGTCAAAGACAAGTTGATTATAGTTGTGTGGCTTCATATCTGGGTCCTCTATTCTGTTCCACTGGTCTTCATGTCTGTTTTTGTGCCAGTACCATGCTGTTTTTAATGTTATTGCTTTGTAATATAGTTTGAAGTCAGGTATTGTGATACCTCCTGCATTGTTCTTTTGACTGAGTATTGCCTTGGCTATTCGTGGCCTCTTGTGTTTCCATATAAATTTAACGGTAGATTTTTCAATCTCTTTAATGAATGTCTTGGAATTTTGATGGGAATTGCATTGAACATGTAGATTACTTTTGGGAGTATCGACATTTTTACTATGTTGATTCTACCAATCCATGATCATGGGAGATCTCTCCACTTTCTACAGTCTTCCTCAGTCTCTTTCTTCAGAAGTGTATAGTTTTCCTTGTAGCGGTCACTCACATCTTTTGTTAGGTTTACACCTAGGTATTTGATTTTTTTTGAGGCTATTGTAAATGGAATTGTTTTCATATATTCTTTTTCAGTTTGCTCATTGTTAGTGTATAGAAATGCTAATGATTTTTCTATGTTGATTTTATATCCTGCTACCTTGCTATAGCTATTGATGATGTCTAGAAGCTTCTGAGTAGAGTGTTTTGGGTCTTTAAGGTATAGGATCATGTCATCTGCAAATAGGGATATTTTGACAGTTTCTTTACCTATTTGTATTCCTTTTATTCCTTCTTCTTCCCTAATTGCTCTGGCTAGGAATTCCAGGACTATGTTAAATAGGAGTGGAGATAGTGGGCACCCTTGTCTGGTTCCTGATTTTAGAGGGAATGGTTTCAGTTTTTCTCCGTTAAGTATAATGCTGGCTGTGGGTTTGTCATATATAGCTTTTATAATGTTGAGGTACTTTCCTTCTATTTCTAGTTTTCTTAGAACTTTTATCATGAAATGATGTTGGATCTTATCAAAGGCTGTTTCTGCATCTACTGAGATGATCGAGTGGTTTTTGTCTTTGCTTCTGTTAATGTGGTTTATTACGTTTATTGATTTTTGTATGTTGAACCACCCCTGCATCCCTGGGATGAAGCCTGCTTGGTTTTGGTTAATAATCTTTTTGATGTGTTGTTGAATTCGGTTTGCCATTATTTTGTTGAGGATTTTTGCATCAATGTTCATTAAGGAGATTGGCCTATAGTTCTCATTTTTGGATGTGTCTTTGCCTGGTTTTGGGATAAGTGTAATACTGGCTTCATAAAATGTGTTTGGCAGTTTTCCTTCCCTTTCTATTTCGTGGCACAGTTTAAGGAGGGTTGGTATCAGTTCTCCTTTCAAGGTCTGATAGATTTCAGCAGAGAATCCATCAGGTCCTGGACTTTTCTTTTTGGAGAGACTCTTTATTGCTGCTTCAATTTCATTTTGTGTTATAGATCTATTCAGGTGATTAATTTCCTCTTGGTTCAGTTTTGAATGATCATATGTATCTAGAAATCTGTCCATTTCTTTAAGATTTTCAAGTTTATTTGAATACAGGTTCTCAAAGTAGTCTCTGATGATTTCCTGGACTTCCATGGTGTTTGTTGTTATCTCCCCTTTTGCATTCCTGATTCTACTAATTTGGGTTTTTTCTCTCCTCATTTTAGTCAGGTTTGCCAGGGGTCTGTCAATCTTGTTTATTTTTTCAAAGAACCAACTTTTTGTTTCATTAAATCTTTGTATGGTTTTTTGGTTTCTATTTCATTGATTTCAGCTCTTATTTTTATTATTTTTCTCCTATTTGTTTTGGGATTTGCTTGCTCTTGTTTTTCTAGGAGTTTGAGATGTAGCATTAGGTCATTGATTTGAGATCTTCAGTCTTTTTAATATATGCACTCATGGCTATAAACTTTCCTCTCAGGACTGCCTTAGCTGTGTCCCATAGGTTCCGGTAGGTTGTGTTTTCATTTTCATTGACTTCCAGGAACTTTTTAATTTTCTCTTTTATTTCATCGATGATCCATTCTTCATTAAGTAATGAGTTATTTAGTTTCCAGCTGTTTGCATGTTTTTTGTCTTTACTTTTGTTGTTGAGTTCTACTTTTACTGCATTGTGATCAGATAGTATGCATGGTATAATTTCTATTTTCTTATATTTGCTGAGACTTGCTTTGTGCCCTAGGATATGATCTATTTTGGAGAACGTTCCATGGGCTGCTGAGAAGAATGTATATTGTGTAGAAATTGGATGAAATGTTCTGTAGACATCAACTAGGTCCATTTGATCTATTGCATATTTTAGATCTTGGATTTCTTTATTGATTTTTTGTTTGGATGACCTATCTATTGATGATAATGGGGTGTTAAAGTCTCCCACAATCACTGTGTTGGCGTTTATATATGCTTTTAAGCCTTTCAGGGTATGTCTGATGAAATTGGGTGCGTTGACATTGGGTGCATACAGGTTGATGATTATTATTTCCTTTTGGTCTATTTCCCCTTTTATTAGTATGGAATGTCCTTCTTTATCTCATTTGAGCAATGTATGTTTGAAGTCTACTTTGTCAGAGATAAGTATTGCTACTCCTGCCTGTTTTCGGGGGCCATTGGCTTGGTAAATCTTCTTCCAGCCTTTCATCCTAAGCCTATGCTTATTTCTGTCGGTGGGATGGGTCTTCTGTAAGCAACAAATTGTTGGATCTTCCTTTTTAATCCATTTCGTCAAGCGGTGCCTTTTGATGGGTGAATTAAGTCCGTTAACATTAAGTGTTAGTACTGATAGGTATGTGGTGATTCCTGTCATTTAGTTGTCTTAGTTGTTTGAAGGTTTGATTGTGTGTACCTACGTTGAGGTTACTCTCTGCTTTCTTGCTTTTTCTCTCCCTTTGGTTTGTTGCTGCCTGTCTTTTCATGGTTATGTTGGGTTTCACTTTCTGTGCGAAGTGGGTCTTCCCTCCTCTCCTGGTTACCCAATCTCTCAGAAGCTTACCCAATCCTGGTTGCTGGGTGCACGCCCCTGCTCCCGCCAGAGACTCTCCTGCCTGCCTGGCTTGTTTATTTACAGTCTCAGGAAGGATTCCCTTCCCCCAATCTTTGGCGCTCAGGGCACTCCACCCTCTCAGGGCACCACACCCTCTTTCCCGCGTGTCTTTATTGTTTGACATCTTGATTTTTTTGCTAGTGAAACTGATGTTGGACTTAATGTTTTTCAGAATGGTAAGATAATAAATTTGTGTTGTTTAAAGCATCTGTACATTAGTAATAGAAAGCCAAAACAAATACAAAGGCCAAATATTTTATTGTTGTCTAACAGAAAGCCCTCTGAGCCAGGAGGTTTATTGAACAAGGTATGATCAGTGACAACCCCCCCCCACACACACACAATAACCCTGCTTGTAGTTTATAGCATTAAAGTTAGGAATTTCTCTCAATGTTATTAACATTGAGAGGAAAAAAGTCTCAATACAGAAAATGTAGAACTGACAAAGGTCAAACAAGAAATGTTGCCGGGAGTCAGGAAGAATGTAACATGGAGTTTGAGGGAGGGAGAGTTGAAGCTGCCACCTGAAAGAGCAGATCCACCTGAAACTTGAAAACACTTAAGAAGTGCTGAGCATGTTGTAGGATCTAGAAAGGAGATTTCAAAGGACAAGGGAGAAAAGGATGAATGTCACACAAAGTGTCAAACCTGTGAATTAAAGGACATGCTGGATTTGTAGGGACAAGTCTTCAGTTGCATAGCTTCTGATGGGGACTAAAAGCAAAACAGAAGGAAGAAATACCCTTTAAGAAGAGTAGAAAGAGAGAAAAAGTAGAAAACTTAGGGTCCTGTAAAACAACAGTACAACAATATGAGAGAATTCTAAATGCCTCTTTTATTACCAAAGCAAATTAACAAAACTCTTACTCTTCTACCTGGGACTGGTTAAGCTCATGGGAATGGGCAGAGTTAAACTAGGACTCTTAAGAAACAATGCAATACTACAAAAATCAGCAAAGAAAATAAAAGTCTACAGATGACTATTGCAGCAATTCTGACAAATTCAAGTAAATTAAGGAAAACGACTTCCTACCTTCCCTCATTCCACCAAAATAACATGTAGCAAAAGACAACTGTAAGAGTACTCTCTAAAAATAACTGAATATATTAAACATATTTAAACAAGTGTTTGAGAATGTAAAATATCAGCTTAAATGAAAGGTTAAGTGGAAATGGATAAAAATGTAGGAGAAATTAAAAGAACAGAATGAATGTGGGAAAGAAATAGAAGCAAAAGACAAAATTAACTCAGAAATGAAAAAACATATATATATATATATATATATGTGTGTGTATATATACACTAAGGTGACTAAGATACAATAGACTCAAATGAATACTTATTACAATTAAAGAGTATTGGCAGGCTAGATATAATGGTACATATCTGTAATCCCAGCTGCATGGAAGGCATAGGTAGGAAGATCACAGTTTTCCCCAGGCAAAATACTCAAGACCCTATCCAAAAAACAAGTAAAGCAAAAAGGACTTGGGGCATGGCTCAAGTGGTAGAACACCTGCTACCAAGCACAAGGCCTTGAGTTCTAACCCCAGCACCACATCTTCTCCCCTGCCCCAAAGGCATTGACAAATTCAAGAAAATGAACTGTTATTTAAAAAAGAAATAAGAAGGGCCAGACAGAAGTAATGGAAATGAACATCAGGAAAGACACTCATGGTGTTTTGTACTAATGTAGCCATGGAATGTGGAATGGTTGAGCACCATTTAGATTTAGGGTATATTCAGGAAAACCTACAGACTTTGCAAGTGGGGTGAGGGAGAAAATTGAAGATCAATATAGTCTTTTGCTTATGCAGCTGGAGGACTGGATTGGTCATGTAGTGAGATGATGGTGACCATTTGGAGAATCTGAAGATCTGCTTTACCAATAAGTGTTAGATGCTCATAAGTTGTAGAAGTGAATAAATGAGTAGGTATTTGGATATATGAACTTGGTGCTCAGGAAAGTGGTTCAAAGTGGAATTACAAATGTGGGAATTGATATATACAGATTCTATTTAAAAACATATAAAAAATGAAACAACCAACCAGTTCAAGCAGGTAGAATAAAGAAAATCATTTAAGATTTAGGACCTGAGATGCTCCCTTAGGTAGAGTTCCAGGATATAAACAGGTGAGGCAGTTGAGAAGTAACAGACAACTGTTTTAAATGCTAGGAGAGCTCATATAGAATGAGGTCCAAAAATTGACTGTAAGATTTTCTAACATGGAGAGCATTAGTTTCCCTATTAAGGAAAGCCCATGTTAGGCTGGTAGAAACAAAAGACTGCATAGATGCAAAAGAAAATAGGAGAGGAGAGAGACAGAAATTGGGTTAGGAATTATAGGTAAATATTAAGAACTCAATTCAGAAGTTATTTGTGTTTTCAAAGGGAAGAAGAAAGATATCTGGCACAATAGCTGAGGGGAAAGTGAGATGAAGAATTTTGTCTGATAATGAGTCCTAGTGACATAATGAAAGAGAGTCGGTATTTGGTAGGGGTGTGGGAAGGGGTTAGTAATAATGTGCATACTGCCTCATGAGGATTAGATTCTGGAGATGAGCGATGAACAAGGAGGATGAGCTTCATGCAGTAACTGACATGGACAACAATGAAGGCCTGATAAAATTAGTCCCGATGGCCTTGAGCAGATGGTGTGGCAATAAGGTAAGAGCTGTGGTGATGAAGGAATGGGAAGTCTTGTGGTTTCTGCTGATAAAAGAGGAGCCCACAGATGGCAGACATTACCAAGTCAGGGAACTATCTCATTACTGCAGACAAGGCATCTCTCATGAGGAGGGCATGTGTATTTGCTTAACCTCTGCTTTCCCTTCTTTAGGGTTATCTTTGACTTCCCTTATCTAATTCATTCCATACCTTGCATCTCATATCATCAACTCATTCAAGAACTATTTCCTGAGTCCCACTACATACAAAATATCATTGATGTGGTAACATAATAGCAAAAGTAGCAAAAAGGGACTTATATTAGTCTGGATTCCTGATGTTGCTAATGAACAAACCTACAGCGCAATTGAGAAAAGTTTTGCTGGATTAAATACACAGATTTGGGATTTTTTTTTGGTATTTGTAGTTACATGCCTAGCATTTTTGACTAATTAGGAAAATAAAAGAAAAACAAATAGAAGTGCGGTGATGATATTAGAAAAAATTTAATATTTGTGTCATTGTCTTGGTGCTTTGTCAAGCAACGCATAAGGAAACTGTAGCTGGGTACTGTAGAAAGATGCTGGTGCTGTTATGCAGTGGTGAGGTATCTGGCTAAATGTCAACTGTAATAAGCTGGGGAACAAGTTAGAAAATAATATGAACTAGGAAAAGGGGTTGGAAAATGAAATAGCATTATATTAGCGGCATAATAGAAAAAGAATTGGTCAGTTTGCAATAAGATTAATAGGAAATTGAGTAATAGGAACCTGGAGCATTTCAAGTTTGCAAATGACCACAGCATCTCAAATCCAACCCAATGTCAAAATAATAAAAATGATAAGCCTTTAGTCTGTCCTTAAAACCAGTGAACAGCTGAGAATACCCTGGAGCAAAGGTTTGGGATGCCCAGTGTATCCGTTTAACTGGAAAACTGGCTCTAGGAGACAAGACCAGGTGATGGTTCCACCACCAAGAGTGGAGGGCCCAATGTCTGACAGAGAAACAGCGGAGGCCAAGAACCTAAGGGAAGTATTCCTAGAAAACAGCTGTGCATGTAACTATTGGTATTTGATATTGGTAAAATCAAATAGATGTCAAAACTGCCAAGTTATGAAAGAATTATACTCTCAAAGAAATGTATAAGTATTCTTAAAAAAAATCAATGACTATCAGAGTTTATAAATCACTCTTGAACTTCTAGACAGAAAGCAGATTGAGAAAACTCTCATCTTAAGAAAGTCTAAGTCAAAGTAGGAACTCCCAGAGACTGAGCTCATGAGCATCATATAACAGTAGACCACGGGCACACTCTCAGGGTGCAAAATTGGTACTACTACTATTGGGAAGTAAAGATCCCATTCCACATAGTGTGTGTGTAGTGGGGACTCACAGCACTGTTTATCTCTCTTACTATACAAATGTGGGGCACATAGGCAAGAATAGATTTCTAGATCATAAAGAGCCACATCTGGACTTGCTTTAAGGGCAGCCATCTATGACCTAGAGTGTGCTGGGACTGGATAAGACATTGGATTTATGTCTTTGGCTAGAATAAATACATTTTGTTTTAGAAAGAAAACTGAATGGACATTTGGTGACAGAAGCAAGTGTGGTGGGATCCTTTGGTTAGCTGAATCTGAAGCTGTCTTTCTTAGGCACATACATGGTCAATGCCATTTTCTTACTTTGGAAGTAGGTGTTTGGCATATTGAGGGCAGCCAGTGAATATTTGTTGAATGAATGAGAAATTAATGAAATGTTTTCCATATGCATTACCTTTAAGTAAGTGCAGTTTGAGATACTCTGAGTGCTTATGGGGGCGGGGTGTTCCCTGCAGTTGGCACATGGGATGAACATGATGGGTACTATCTATCTCTCATGAGAACACCATAGATGTCTGGACTATTATATGACCTAGAAGTTGTTTCATTATAGATACACATCCATAAAAGGAGGAAGCACAGGACTACTGATGTTGAAATTCAAATAATTAATGAGCAACATAAAAATTATAATTATCCTGATAATTTGCATCAAGGTGATCATTCCAATTTACATGTTCTATTTATATGATCATCAATATTGTACAGTTCATAAAGATGGCTTTTCAAAAGTCAGTAGCAAATGAGAAGATATAATAAATATCATCTTCAGGTTAATTTTCCATTCATATGGAACATATATTTCATATATTCTATTCATTATAGAACATATATTTGTAGAAAATACTTAAGATAGGTCTGAAAAATGATTTATTAGCAATGATTTGAAAATTAAATATGGAAATTTGGAAAGTAAACCAATGATTAGTTTTAGTTAAACAGCTATAAGAATTTTAAATGTTAGATCCTGAAAATAATATAAAATTTCAATGCATTATCACACTTTATAGTTCATAAACATTTGCACCCAAAAATCACATAATATTTTATTTTAAAATGTATTTGTTGACCAGTCACATTTTAAATTACAGGCTGATGAAATAAAGAATTAGAAATGTGTTTTCATACAGGACAAATCAGAGAAATTCTATTAGAGTTTGCAGTAAAGTGAAATGGGATTTTCCCTCTTTCAGCTGAAAACAATAGGTGGTAGGTATCCCCACATTCTACCACATTCTGAAAAGATCTACCGGTGTCTACACTCAGAGCTTTGAGGTAGGCTGTTTGTTTTGCTACTTGCAGTTCCATGTCATGTACATGTTCAAGTAAGCAATCACAAGCGTTAAAGGCAGTGATCTGTGTACAGACTTGGTTGCCAGGAGAGCACCATGGCCTTTCTGTTCTGTGATTCTGAAAGAAAAGTGCAATGCTTTCTCTACCTCTTAAGTCAAGGGAGGGTGTGGTAATGTGACTGTCTGTGCATATGTGGAAACAAAGTATGAGAGGCAGAAAACTTCTGGAGACTTGGACAGCCTGAAAGATGTGGAGATTGCTATTTTCACTGCAGGGTAAGAGACATGCAGTAGTCTTGATGCTCTGCATTCTTGTCAATTTGATGATGGGGAGGAAAGAACTGGAAAGAGACCAACAGGCAGCTATTACAAGGAGGCTGCATTTTCACATGTTGGGTGACAAATAAAAAAGAATTTAGAGTATGTTAGTGAACCATTGCTTAGTTAAAAAAGGAGGAAAGGGCTCAGCTAAAGGCAGCAATTGGAAACAAAATATCAAACCCAATGAATGCTACCCTTTCACTGTGCTCCATATTATAGTCGCATTCTGATTAAAAAATGCAATGTTCCTGCATAAAATAATTTCTTTAACAAAAATTATGCAAATATGATAAATTAATTTTTTTAATTATAAAGTGGTTTAGGAGATTACATGTAAGAGTAAAGGGTTTTACTAGATTAAAATATTCAGAAAATATTGTCAACTACTAAGGTATTTTATTAAAATCTCCACTATTGTAATGAAAAACACAGTGCTGTTTCTGAGAGAAATGTAGAATAAAATTCTCCAATTCTTAGAACTCTAGACCTCCAGAATTTCTTAAATTTTTTTTTAGTTAGCACTGCTCCACAATTTGTTTGTGCTAGCATAATCCATGGGTGAGCATTTCAATACTTATCTGTTACTGAGACCTGACTTCATATCCCAGGTGGATTTTAGGCTAAAAGGATTTCTAGTTCTCAGCAGACTTGTAATTTCTAATACCTCTTGAAAGGTCTTAAAATAAACCTATAGAAGTCATGACCATGGGAACAGAGAAGAATTTGGAGACTGGAATGTCTGAAAAATTTCCTTCCAAGTATAATAAAATTTTGGGATTTTTCTGGGACTGAGGATTGGCCAGATCCATTCCAACTGTTAACTATATCTCTAAGGATGACACATCGTCCAGCTGAATCTGTATGTAGGAGTTTCCTCTCACCTCCTTGACTTTGTTAATAGCTCCACTATCTTTTAAGGGACTTGAGAGCAAAAATTCTGTTCCAAAATATAGAATGAAATAGCTTCTGAAGGGCTTAGGAATGGTTCAGAAAGTGATGTCTTTTGTTTGTCTCACTGACTTCAGTGCTAACATGAATAAATGTCACCTTGATGGCTGCATCCATCCTTTCTTACATCTATTTGTCCCCAGTAAGTATTTCTGTGAAAGCACCTCTTTTAACTTGGCTTGAAGATTAGCTTCATAGCAAGACAGTTTTGACAGTTAACTGTCATTGTAATGTTGGTGATCAGAAAGAAATTAATTTTCAAATCATTACCATTTTACTTATTTATGGATCACAGTTGATTTTTTTTCCCCTAAGGGCAGATTTTCAAACTGATTATAAAAAAAAATTGTCAGTGAAAATCTATTACTGCAAACTTATAGAAATTTGGTTTGATTGATTAAAATGGATCATTTAAAAACTTTAATTTTTTAAAGGCAATAGCTATCTAACAATAAGATTATTAAGATACAGAATGAAAATAAGGAAAAGGGAAAGAGCCTAGAATTCGGAGCAGGAATTATTAAACTACTGAGAATGTAGTTAAGGTAAAAGCAATACCTTTTCAAAAAACAGCTCCTTTATAAAGAGTGGTGGTAAAGACAACAGTAAGCTGCATTGGGGCAAGTCTTCTAAAAGTATCTCAGATAAACGTACTTCCTGGTTAAAGTGTGGCAGTCTGAAGGCAGAATGATGGGAGAAAAAAGAGAGTGGAGATAGAAGAAAACAAAGATTAGCTTCTGAAATTCTTTAATCAAAATACAGATGGGGAATTAACTGCTAGGTTTATGTAGAAGAACAGAGGGGAAAACAGGTTTGCTATTGTCTTTTGGATATGTTTTTTGTTCCTGTGAGTGGGCACAGTGGGTACAACTCAGATCTCTGATCAAACAACTGAGAAAACATCTATAATATAATTATAGTTAGGGGTGACTGACATAGTCCATGTCACATATTTCATGTTAGCTTTCTGGTTTTCTTTATATTGCATTGAGGTTTAAAAATCAATTCAGTAAAGTTGTATGTAATTAAAAATCTAGAAAACCAACATTGACTAGTTGATCATGTTACATTTTGATATTCTCCAATAAGAATGATTAAATTTAAAACCTATTCTCTCAGCAATTATTTCAATGAGGGACTTAAAAGAACCTGGATATTTATGACTGAATATGATGCAAGGGGGTGCCACTCGTTTTCAAGTGCTTCTGAGCTAGTTGCATAGACTTTCTGAATTTTAAGTTCTTCTATTCTTTTACATTTGTTTTTTAACTCAACAGAAAAATTGTACACATCTTCTGTCTACTGTATAAGATGTTTTGAAGTATGTATGCGTTGTAAACTGACTGAATCTAGCTAATTAACAGATGCATTACCTCTCATAGCTGTCATTTTTGTGGGGAGAATGCTTTGCTATCATTCTTGGCATTTTCCAAGAATACAATATATTATTAAGTACAGTCATTATGTTATGCAATGGATTTTTTGAATTTATTCTTCTTGAAATTTGGCATCCTCTAACTAACTTCTCCTCAAACCTCTCCCCAAATACTCCACCAAAAGATGAATGAATAAAGAAAACGTAGTACATACCTATACACAATAGAATAATCTTCAAACTGAAAAAGAAAATCTTGCCATTTGTGAGATTGTGAGTGAACCTGGAGGACATTACAGGTGAAATAAGTCAGGCACAGAAAGATGACACATGTCCTCACTCCTGTTTGGACTCTAAAATAGTTGGTCTCACAGAAGTAGACATTAGAATGGTTACCAGAGTCTGAGAGGCTGGGTTCAGTCTCTTATTAAGTGTTTTTGCACATGCTACATACTGAATGTTTTGTCCTCTCAAAATTCATCTGTTGAAACCGAATCCTCAATGTGATGGTATTAGGAGGTGGAGCTTAGTAAGCGATTGCATCATTAGAGTGTAGCCCTCAGGAATGACATGAGTGCCCATACAAAAGAGACCCCAGAGAGATCCCTTGCCTCTGCCATCATATAAGAACACAGTAAAGAGATAGCCATCAGTGGATCAAGAAGCAGGTCCTCATCACTGAATCTGTGAGTGCTTTGCTCTTGGAGTTCCCAGTTTCCAGAAGAGTGAGAAATTACAAGTATTCCATATATAATATTTTTATTGTAACAGCCTGAATGGTCTAAGATAGCATATAATTTGTTACATTTTGAAGTGTCATTCCTATCATTTCAGACTTTCTGATATGCTTTCTTTCCTCAATTCAATTTGCAACTCAATCATAAAGAATGAAGGTATAGATGAATATATTTCTCTATAATTAGCAGTAAATGCAGTGTATTGCTTCTCAGCATCAGTGCAAATCTACAAAATTTGTTCAGCTTAAGTGGTGGAGGTATTCTTCATGAAACTTTAGTTGTACTAAAAGTATCATTTAGGATGGAAACATAAAATTATTTTAGCAGTGTGGTAAAACAAATGTGAAAATGTAAGAGTCAGTATGCCGCAGCTGCACACACCATCATAAAACCCACAATAACAGAGAGCAGATAACCTCTTTAGGATTTGTATAGTAGAATAGAAATGGCAAGCTGTAGCAAATCTTATATTCATTAATTTTTTTGAGTAAATACTCAAAAGACACTTGCAATCTATTCCTCTCATATAAAAGGCATGGATGTCTTGACTAAAGCCTAAGTCTCCAAATACGAACAATACATGCACATCACAGGCTGCTGGATGTAGAGGTTATTTTAGAAGTATAGAAGTGATGGGGGAAAACAGGTGGCTTTCCAGAAGGAAGAATGCTGGAGCCCTAAAAACAAATGATGTATTTGTTTGTTTTGAACACATTTCACAGTCTCTTGCAAGCAGATACAGTGAGGTTCTTAAAGCAAAATACATAGCACCACAGAGGTACTTCTCTTAACCGCTCAGCTAGAGGGGTACCCCAGGTCATTGCATCAATAGATTGAGGCATTTTACAGTCCTCTGCGCTTCCTGACACCAAGATTTCTGATTGTTTCATCTAACAATACTTAAAATCCAGTATTCAATGTTCAGAGATGTAATATCCTAGTGAATAATTACAGAGTCATGCAGACTAAGATCTTCTTTTTTTTTTTTAGACATTTTATAAGACATTCCAAAATGTCTAACACCAGTCAATGTGTATTTTTGGCATCTTACAACTCCATTCCTGTCACTGCATTTAACGACCTGTTTGCTCAAGTACATAATGCCCTTGACCTTATCTCCAGCTGCATAATTAAACAGATTCAGTTGGTAAAAATGAGTGAGCAATGTCCAATTTCCTGGGGGATTAATTCTTATGTAAAATTGTAAAGCAGTATATTGAACAGAAGTATATAACATAATATGTGATTGTCTTCTTGCTTTTTAAAAATGAAAGCATGTAGCCTCCTTTTTAGTGCTTTCCTGATCACTCTATCTTTTTCTTATGGTTGGACTGAATCCCCTGAAAGATTGTGCATGAATGGGGGTAGCAGTAACTTTCAAAATCATCTTCCATAATAAGAAACACCCAGTTCTGCTTGTTACTTCTGAATGGGTCAGAGAGGAGACGCACATCTATTGACCAGGAAGGTTAAACAGAAAACACACAGCTCAGTGTGATCGAAACTACTGTTACTGTGGATGTTCAGTGGTAGCAAATCAGCCCCAGTGATTCAATGTGTGTGGGGTCTAACATTTGATTGTAGGGTGTGAAGAAAAATTTCAAACTATGTCTACTTGGTTTTAATGTGTTTTCAAATATTTTGAAGTAGAAAAAATACCCCCCTTAAGGGAACTACAAAACTGTTGTGACTCTTAAGAGACTGTTTACCCCACCCATAAACGCTAAAGGGATTGGTATTACAGGTAGGCTCACTTTTATGCTGCTCTTAGCCTCAACTGGGTATGTTGAGAGGAACGAATTATTGGAAAAACAGTGGCCAATTAACATTTTCCTTACTGGAAAATAAAGACTACTTACAAAAAGTAAGGCATCTGGATATTCCCATACTACCTTATGCTGTACTTGGAATATTGGAGAAAAGGATGCTAGGAACAGATCAAAGACTTTAGAAATATCTCGAGCTTCTATTGATTTCATTTGCTCACATGTTCTTTTTTATTCCAATATGATGTCAGTATTTATTTTAAAAATAGTTACTTTATTGAACTTCTACTATTATTGCAATTCTTTGTGCTAATTTGCCCCTGCTTTGGTACCTGCTTTGTGCTTTATTCAAATGGTCTGTACTTATTTAAATTAAAAACTCATTTTCAAATCAATCTGGGATACAATACATATTACATTGCAAATGTCATAATGAAATTCTCTGTATAGATATCTTAAACAAATAAAAATATCTTTTTTTTAAAGTGGAGAACAGGAAGGTAAAACATTTCCTGCCTGAGGGTTGGTACCAGTGGGAGGGGGTAGGATATAAGGAAAGAGTGTGGGATGGTGAATGTGGTGGAATATTATGTTCTCATGTATGAAAATGGAAAATGAGACATATTGAGACTATTCTAAGAATGGGAGGAGAGGGGATAAAGGAGATTGATGGAGAGGGTGAATTTAACTATGATATATTGTAAGAACTTTTGTAAATGTCACAATGTACCCCCAGTACAGCAGTAATATGATTATAAAAAACTTAAAAGTTCATTTTCAGAAGGTTTTTCTCTCTTCTGAAAATCTCATGAGCTTGTAATTCTTAAAACTTCTCAACAAAAGTGTTTCATCTTTTGCAAAGTACTATAGTAGTCAGCAATGCTGGACAAATACTGAGTTTAATAGCAGTTTGGAATTTTTCACTATGCAAGTAGTTTATATTGGGACATTGCTGTCACGTGAGGTGGCAGACGGGTTCGGATGACTATTCTTCATCCTAATTCTGAGACAAATGTCAGCCTTTCTCATTGCTTTCTGACAGTATCAAGTTTTTCTATTCTTTTTTTAAAGAAGGAAAGAACACTTGAAGAATGAGATTTTATGCAAAGAATTCAAGCCCAGAGTGCTTTGTGTTGACTCAATGTCATGTTCTCAGCCTAGTGAGGTTTATTATTGTGTGTGCATGTGTGTGTGCTCAGGGAGATAGAAACTCATGAATTTGTGTCTTGACATCTGTTCTGAGATTTGAAAATTTTTCAGCTACTTTCTTTTTGTATATTTCCTTAGCACTTTTTCCCTCTTTCTTCAACTTCTGAAACTCCAAATCACAAACCCGTGAGAGTTTGTCACTGCATTTTATTCATATTTTAATCTTGTTTATTTTTTCATTATTTTTTCCTCAGTGTTTTGTTCACACATTGCTAGTGGCAAGTTTTCAGTTTACTAACATATTCTTCAGCTGTTTGTAACAGGTATTAAATCCATTTATTAAATGCTAATTTCATTTGTAGTGTGTTTCAGAATTTTTGTTTCTTTCATTTTTGAGGTTTTTAGGTCTCTGCTGACATTTTCCATCTTGTTATTCAAATTTTGAGCATATTAATTAGTTATTTTAACTCTCATATTGGATAATTCCAATATTGGATAATCTGTCATCCTGTTTCTATTGACTAACTTTTTCTCTTGGCTTCTGTTCTTGGTATAATTGGTGTACTTAATGAAATGTTGGAAAACATGCAGGAAATATTATAAAGATGATTTGAGGATGTGAAGGATGTTATTAATCTGAATGGTGTTTTCTTGGTGAATTACCCTTACTGCAAGTATTTGGAGACACATACATTTCCTGTAATCTGAGATTCAGCTGAGTTAAATCTGAGTTTCAGTGTCTGTAAAGACTAGCTCATGTTCAGTTTGCTCTTATCCCTGAGGTATAGCTCTTCAGAAACTCACAGTAACATGGGGGTGTTTGCAAGGGTTCCTCTTTGATGGATACCAAAGTCCAAATTTGACTCCTACTACCATGGGGGTTCCAGTCAGAAGTTGAGCTTCTCAGCTCTTTAGTGAATACTTCCCGGGCTTCCATTACTCTTAGATCTTGGTCACTCAAGTCCTGTTTGCCTTGGTAGCTAGCTAAACTCCATTTATTTTTTGTCAATACCATGACACTACCTGAGCTGTTCTTAGCTATTTGCTTGTTATCTCTGCCTTCTGCCTGGGTTCTTAGTCTTTGGGACTTGTGCTCTTTTAAATTGGCAAATATTTAAGAATAAAAACTTTCTCAAAGACGGATTTCACCTAATTGCATTTTTCTCTCTATTCTGGATCTTAGCTTCTCCATATCCAATTGCCTTGGTATTTCTTAGCTACCTGATGATTTTGAAAAATGTTCTCCATTATCAATGCATGTTATCAGTAGAAGTGTTAGTATAATAAAAATGAGACCCATAAAGCCAGAAGTAAAAATACAGAAATCAACCCTTATGCAACTGATTTTAATTCTAGTAGCTGTATAATTTCTATGTTCCATGCCCCCTTTGAGCATGAGTATGTAGTAGAAAGTAAGGTGTATTTTATATATTAAAATCTGCTTATAAAGAGAAGGGAGCCATGTGTCAATATCTCAAATTCCTATCTTGAGCTCATTTTTCAAAACCAAAGATTTTTTTAAAATGTGAAAAAATTTGCAAATGGTCAATTCTTGATTTTAGTAAGTAAGTGCTTCTCTATTATTTTTTGTGCCTGTTTTAAGGAAACAACAACTCCTTCAAAAATTATTTAAGAATTTACTTGTTATTCCAATCCTCTCTTTCATGGATTGGCTTAAATGCTGCATGACTCATATAGATGCTGCTTGGTAGTGGATCAATGGCTCCCTCAGTTTGCACAATATGTGTGTGAGTCAGCACATGGGTTCAGTGCCTGTGGGACCATTGCAATCACAAAAGAAGCCAAAACATAGTAAGGGGACTGCACAGAGAATCACAGGTGCACTGTCTGTGATCAAAGGCCACTCTTCTTTTTGCTCTTTCTGTTATCAAATCAATTCCTTCTTAAGGTTAACTTAGTTTCCTTTCTTATTTTGTTCCAAATGCCATCTGGATAATAAAATGACTTAAATATTAATTCTATTTAGCAAATGGAGGTCAAAGAGATGTTAGTGAGAAAACACATTGGAGGGGCTGATGACTCAAGGTATTGGGTGGTCTGAGGCAGTGGAAGGGATTGCATAGCCTGGGATGGAGCCAAGATATTTGGCTGTGAAGGTGAGGAGAAAGATAAGACATATCAAAAGGGAACATGGGGACAAGTTTTATAAAAATGTACAGAAAGGATAAGGATGGAGCTCAGTCGGACTATACAAAGGATAAAAAGCAGGAAAGATTCCTTATATAGCAATGATTTGATGAAGGCTATAGGTGAGCTATTGACTTATTTTGACTCCTCTACTATCACAAGAGTCTTGGTGGAGAGGATGGGTACAGATTTGCATGCTTTGTAGTGGGACATATGCTAGAATGATGACTTCCATTTCCTCTGTGAACTAGGAGAATCTTTTACATATGAACAGTATATTATACACATCTTTCCAAACAGACTGCAAGACTGCTCATGTGAGTGTGTGTGTGTGTGTGTGTGTGTGGTGGGGGGGTGATGGAGAGTGAATGATTGAAGTACATTATATGCATGTATGAAAACAGAGTAATGAGACACATTAAAATTTTTTAAGAAGGAAGGAGGAGAAGGATAAGAAAGTAATAGAGTGGTTGAATCTGATCAAAATACATTATATGCATGCATGGAAATATCACAATAAATCTTATTGTACAACTAAAATAAAGGAAAGTAACAAGCCCTGGAAAGCCTCCCCCACCTCCTAAAAAAATAAAGCTCATCATACTAAAGAATAGCTGGAAAAGATTTTCTCCCAGCCACTATGGAAATGTGAAAAAGCAAAATGGAACTGCCACACAATCCTACCGTACCACTCTTGAGCATATCTGGAAGAAACATAAATCAGCATACAACAGAGAAACCTGCATACTCATCTTTATATGTAGCAACACTATTTACAATAGCTTAATTATGGAATCAGCTTATGTGCACATCAACAGATGAATGCATAAAAAATGTGGTATACATACACTATATATAAAAAAGATTTAAAAAGATTGAAATTATGTCATTTATAGGAAAATTTGATGGAGCTTGAGATCATCATGTTAAGAGTGAAATAAGAGATTTAGAAAGGCAAATGTCGCATATTTTCTCTCATATGTAAAAAAGGACATGAACATAAAAGGGGGGAACTACTGAGGGAGGGGCCAGCAGGAGGTGGGAGGAGGAAAATAGTGTGTGTGGGAGAACATGATCAAAGTTCATGTATATGTACATGAAAAGTTCACAGTGAAATCCACTTAAATGTTGCAAGGAAGTTAAAAAAGGGTGAAGTTTTAAGGAAAGAGGGATAAGAAAGAGTAATACGGTTTCGATGATCATACTACATTGTATGCATATATGGAAATATCACAATGAATCCCCTCACATTGTAAAATTGATATAGGCTAATAAAAATAATTTTAAAAAAGTTTGTACCTAAGTTTTTACCACGTCTTGATGTAAAGCCTCTAGACTTTGCAATGAATAGAACATTTACACCAAAATGAATAATGAGAGGAAAGGAATGAGTATTTGGAATTTAAAAATAACTCAGGGGCATTAAAAAATATAATGAAAGGGTTGGAGCACAAAGTTGAGAATATCAACCTTTTACAGAAACTGTAACACATAGACCCAAGAACTTAAAAGTAGAAGATGAAACATTTAGGTTGTCCAATATACAGCTAGCAGAGTAAGTTCAGAGTCACTGGACTGAGAAAAAGAAAAAAAGTAATTACCAAAGAAATAATATTAAATTATGAAAAATTATAATAACTGAAGGATACTCAAGGGGTCCTTTACGAAATCAAAAATACCACTGACTTTGAGTGAGAGGCAAATATGTACTGCATACAGGATTGCCTGTCTGAAATGGTTTTGCGTTCTCAGGTGCAAGATTAGAGGCAAAATACAACAGAGAAGTAACTTCAAAAGTATGAGGTGAATTGTGATCCATCTAGAATCTCATCCCTAAAATTGTGGATTAATACTTAAGGAAAAATTTAAGAGATTTTCCTAACATGTATTATTAAACAACTTCTCAAATAATTATGAAAACTTCCTGGACTTTTCTTGCTTGATCACTGGTATATTTGTTCATTATTGGCTCCCAGTGGTTTTATAGCATCTTGTATATGCTCGTTTTCTTTTTTTTTTTATTGTGTTAACACAGAACATCAGATCTATCCTCTTACGTCCTGGTGACTGTAGGCACACTGGTCTGCAGTAGGTCTCTAGAATTTTTTTTTTCCCTGTGCAACTGAAGCTTGATGCCACTTCCCTTTACAGGGTATGAAGATTTTTGACACTTTTGCCAAAATATCACTGGAAATTAGACTAGCCAAGAGACTAAAACATGCAGGGAGTTTTTCAGTTTCTTTTTATTTCTTACTAAATGCATACCAAACAATACCCAGGCATTTTCTGCAGCCTTCTTTCATTTTTTTAGGACCCTAGGTATGTCATGACTCACTCTGTGATGGGATTGATGACTGTAAGACACTCTGTAAACAGAATTTGGAGCCATACACAAGGCAGGAGTTACCTCGATATGCTTTGTCCCTCTTAGCTGAAAGACTGACACTGACTTATAACTATCTGTGGTCCTCACCTACAAGGAGGCAGTATTGTGTTCTCCTTATACATAAAGTCAGGGCAACCACATTTTTTTTAAACAGGTGCATTTACATAAATTCTAGAATTCTGACAAAATCTTGTCAGACATGTTTCATGTCACATTGGCCTACCTTAACCAAGAGCAGTGGATAAAAGGGTACAAAGTGTGATTCAGGGAAGTTATTACAACGTGATTTCGAGCCTCCTGCAAGGGACTATACAAAGAGGGAACAGAAAAGATCTACTTTAAGATCATGGTCAAGTTTTATTTTTTATAAATCCTAATTATTGGCATTCTGTTGCATGCATAGATTACTATAAGATTTGACATTTGCTATATCCTCTAAAGATTTATGTGTATGCATATTATTAATGTCTTAGGCTTTTCTTGGATTGTTTACTCTTAGGAATTTTATGGAAATTGTGGTCATTGAAAATGAAGCAATTTCTTCCCTTTGCCTTTTCTAAATGTGTTCTGTTTCTTCATAGGTAAATTCTTGACTTCTGCGTATTGATTTTATATTACACCACTTTACTAAAGTCATTAATCCAAATCAATTTGAATTGATTTTATTTCACATTTTCTAATTATACAATCATAGAGTTTGCAATGACTCTATTATTTAAAAAAGGTGATATACAAAAAATATCCCCTCAGCACTATGAATTAATTTGCCAAGTTCTGAGAATAGCTATGAAGGCTGATAAGCTGTTTATTATCATACAAGAATTAGACAAACCTCTGATAATTAAAAGGATACAGCCCTAGGGTTTATTCCAAACCAAAATAACCCCCCCCTTTTTTTTATCACTGCTGTGGATTTTTGTAGGTTTGGTCTATGCAATGAAGGGAGTAATTTTTTAGGCTTCTGACAAAAAGATGGTCTCTATAGTCATAAATTATTTCTCTGAGACAAGAGGCTTTCATTGTAGAATAAATGTCTTTGAGAAAAGCCTTACTGCAACTATTTTTTAATGAACATAAGCTTCCTCTTTTGTTTCTGTAATTAGATAAGCCTTTTAGATTTTATTAGTGATAAAAAATACTAATGTTGAAAAAAAACCCAATGTTCCTCTCACAAGAGGGGTTTCCGTGTGTTCTTGGGTATGGAGGTGTCTTCAGACACCTCCAGTGGGTAGTTGTGTCACTATTGAGAAAAGTCAAAGAAAACTTCCTTGCCAGGAACTTATTGAGATTCAAGAATATGCCATCTGGATGCTATGCTCTGATAATATCAAATCCAGTGGGAGTAAGAGCTTAATAGTACAAAACATGTCCACTTTATAGTATAGGATTCAGCTCATGTTCTTATACTTAATTTATTGGTTTCTTAAGAACACAACACAAACCTGCAAGTGACCAGGTATTTGACCTTGTGCCTAAGAAGGAGAAATAGAAAAGAACTTACTACAGTTCCCAGTTGCATGAACAGCTCTTTCACTACGAATGGGAAAAGGGTGGGAATGGGGAAGTTGTTCTGATCTTTGTCTGCAAACTCCACTTAGGCATACACAGAACATGCACTGGCACTCAGCTAAAGAAGGAGGTGTGTGCAGGACTGCAGAGGCCAAGGCAGGGATGTCCTGCCTACCAGCTCATGGGGTGTCTTCAGTTACATACATCTTAATTCCTTCATGTCTTCTAATTCTTAGTCCTACTTCTAGACTATTTTAAAACCATTTATTGTGATTTTTAAATTCCCTGGTAAAAGGTTATTTTGCATAAAATCTCAACAGTGGGATAATAAAAACATCCTAGTGAAAGAGAGATGTGCTTCGGTTTTGCTTTGCTTTTGGTCAGATGCGAAAACATTGTAGCCCACAAAATAACATTTTCAATTTATGTCATTTTAATGGTCACATAGACTTTATAGTAAATAACTACAAGAGACTCCAGGAGGCAGACAACAGGACAATAGGACAAGTATTGACAGAGAAGCACCCTTCTCTTAAGGTCACAGGGGGAGGGAGTTCTGCTGCTGGGTCAAAGACAAGCCTGCTCCTGAAGGCAGCTCGAACTTCCCACAGGGAGTTGGAATCTATTTATCTTTCTTCATTTGCTTATATACTGCTTTATCTGAGAACAGGTTTACTGTAACTAACAGGCTGTCAAACTAACAGGCTTAGGTTTGTTGAAAAACAAAGGCATATCACCATTGCCTTCAACTCCTAAACCATCTTCTATTTTCAAGGTCTGAGGTGTCTTGTTTACTGCCAAATCTCATAGTCCTATTTGAATTTTCATGTCATTATGGAGTTGCTTTCTGGAAACAGCGTGCACGATCTGGCAGGTTAGCATCTGGCAGTGCTGTCCATGCAGTGACCTGTAGGAGCTGACGGCTGCCTTATTTCTTCACATATCTTCCAACATCACACAAGCAGAAAAGGAAATGAAAGCACCCATAGCCCATGCTTCTAGAATGAGGAAATAACAAATGCTGCAAACTTTACTTTATCAATACAAAAGGAAAAGCTGAACCTGGAAGACCAATTGTGGAGTTCATAATGGACAGAGAGGATAAACAGGGTCTGTTCTTAAGAGATGAGTGAATGATGATATTGGTAGCTGATAGATAAGTAGCTGATAGATGATTGATAGATAGATGATAGATAGATATATGATAGATGACTGATAGATGGCAGATACAGGACAGATAGATGATAGATGACAGATTGATAGGCGATAGAAGGTAGATTACATAGTTGAAAGATGATTGATAGATATTAGATGATAGATAGATGAGAGATGATAGATAGATGAGAGATGATTGATAGATACTGTGAGAAATAGAAGTAATTCACTCCCAGGATGAGGGGGACCTAATCTGAGGCAAAAAACAGATATGTTTGAGACTTTACGGACAGAGACTTTGAATCCTATGGCTACTGGAGAATCAAAAGGAAGGGTCTTGAATATGTGCTGGTTGGGAGGGGCCAGTTTCATGAAAACCATACCTATGGGGTAGAAGGAAGCATTTCTTAAAAGTTTGGAGATAAAGAGAAGCAGTAAGTGGTAAAAAGTAAGTTCCTAAAGAAGCAAAGAGAATTAAAACCAGCAGGTATATAGCCAGCAAGTCTCCCAGAGTAAGTGGGTAGTCATGAAAGAAACCTCAAGAATTTAACCAAGTGAGTCAATAAGCTTCTAATCCTTGTATTTTTAATACAGCACTCAAAACTGAACAAAATGCAAAGCATGATCCATAAACTACTAATAAAGATCTAAGTTGAGAAAAAAGAGTGACATCACTAGACACAGTGGCTCATGTCTGCAATCCCAGCTACTTGTTAATCAGGAGGACTGAAGTTTGAGGCCAGCCAGGGAAAAGCTCCTGAGTCTCTGTTTCAACCAATGAAAGTGATACATGCACCTGTCACCCCAGCTGAGTGGGAGACACATATAGGAGCATTGTGGTCCAAGCTGGCTAGAGCATAAATGCAAGACTTAAATTAAAGGGCTGGAGGTATGGCTCATGGCTCAGGTGGTAGAGTGCCTGCCCAGCAAGCACAGGCCCTGAGTTCAAACTCTAATACCACCACCAAAGAAAAGACGTCAATTGGCAAAAAATGTTTTCTTAAAAATAGCCAGAAAGTAGAGGAAAACTGTAACATAATACTCACATCTGCATTAAATACATTCCTTCAAATAGGCTTCTACAAACATCATCAATGTAAACACCTTATATCAGAATGCCCACAACTTAGAATAGAGATGGGAAAATATAGATATAGATGTGTAAGTAAGAAAAAATTAAATTATTCATGTACTCAGCATTTCGGAGTGACAAAAGTTTTGAAATGGAGGTCCTGTGCCAAGGGTCAGGGACATGGCTGGGCTGGGATGGAATGGATGTAAATGTGGTTGTAAAATGATAACATGAGGAATTCTTCTGGTGTTCGAATTATTCAGTACTTTGGTTGTGTTGTTGCATACAAAATTTGCTTAGTTGACAAAGTTCATAGAACTAAACACACCACACCCCCCCACACACACAAGTGTAAAAGCAAAATTGAGAAAACCTGAATAACAACAGTGAATTTTTATCAATATCAATATCCTGCTTAAAATGATATTGTGCTACCGTTTTTCAAGATGTTGCCACTGAGATCTCTTTTCGCTTCCTTCCTTCCTTTTCTTTCTTTCTTTCTTTTTTCTTTTATTATTCATATGTGCATACAAGGCTTGGGTCATTTCACCCCCCTGCCCCCACCCCCTCCCTTACCACCCACTCCACCCCTTCCCGCTCCCCCCCTCAATACCCAGCAGAAACTATTTTGCCCTTATCTCTAATTTTGTTGTAGAGAGAGTATAAGCAATAATAGGAAGGAACAAGGGGTTTTGCTGGTTGAGATAAGGATAGCTATACAGGGAGTTGACTCACATTGATTTCCTGTGCGTGTGTGTTACCTTCTAGGTTAATTCTTTTTGATCTCACCTTTTCTCTAGTTCTTGGTCCCCTTTTCCTCTTGGCCTCAGTTGCTTTTAAGGTATCTGCTTTAGTTTCTCTGAGTTAAGGGCAACAAACGATAGCTAGTTTTTTAGGTGTCTTACCTATCCTCACCCCTCCCTTGTGTGCTCTCGCTTTTATCATATGTTGAAAGTCCAATCCCATTGTTGTGTTTGCCCTTGATCTAATGTCCACATATGAGGGAGAACATATGATTTTTGGTCTTTTGGGCCATGGTAACCTCACTCAGAATGATGTTCTCCAATTCCATCCATTTACCAGTGAATGATAACATTTCGTTCTTCTTCATGGCTGCAAAAAATTGCATTGTATATAGATACCACATTTTCTTAATCCATTCGTCAGTGGTGGGGCATCTTGGCTGTTTCCATAACTTGGCTATTGTGAATAGTGCCGCAATAAACATGGGTGTGCAGGTGCCTCTGGAGTAACCTGTGTCACAGTCTTTTGGGTATATCCCCAAGAGTGGTATTGCTGGATCAAATGGTAGATCAATGTCTAGCTTTTTAAGTAGTGTCCAAATTTTTTTTCAGAGTGGTTGTACTAGTTTACATTCCCACCAACAGTGTAAGAGGGCTCCTTTTTCCCCACATCCTCACCAACACCTGTTGTTTGTGGTGTTGCTAATGATGGCTATTCTAACAGGGGTGAGGTGGAATCTTAGTGTGGTTTTAATTTGCATTTCCTTTATTGCTAGAGATGGTGAGCATTTTTTCATGTGTTTTTTGGCCATTTGAATTTCTTCTTTTGAGAAAGTTCTGTTTAGTTCACTTGCCCATTTCTTTATTGGTTCATTAGTATTTGTATTCCTTTTATTCCTTCTTCTTGCCTAATTGCTCTGGCTAGGAATTCAGTACTATGTTGAATAGGAGTGGAGATAGTGGTCATCCTTGTCTGGTTCCTGATTTTAGAGGGAATGGTTTCAGTTTTTCTCCATTAAGTGTAATGCTGGCTGTTGGCTTGTCATATATAGCTTTTATAATGTTGAGGTACTTTCCTTCTATTCCTAGTTTTCTTAGAGCTTTTATCATGAAATGGTGTTGGATCTTATCAAAGGCTTTTTCTGCATCTATTGAGATGATCAAGTGGTTTTTGTCTTTGCTTCTGTTAATGTGGTTTATTATGTTTATTGATTTTCATATGTTGAACCACCCCTGCATCCCTGGGATGAAGCCTACTTTGTCGTGGTGAATAATCTTTTTGATGTGTTGTTGAATTCGGTTTGCCATTATTTTGTTGAGGATTTTTGTGTCAATGTTCATTAAGGAGATTGGTCTATAGTTCTCCTTTTTGGAAGTGTCTTTGCCTGGTTTTGGGATAAGTGTAATACTGGCTTCATAAAATGTGTTTGGTAGTTTTCCTTCCCTTTCTATTTCTTGGAACAGTTTAAGGAGGGTTGGTGTCAGTTCTTCTTTCAAGGTCTGATAGAATTCAGCAGAGAATCCATCAGGTCCTGGACTTTTCTTTTTGGGGAGACTCTTGATTGCTGCTTCAATTTCATTTGTGTTATAGATCTATTCAGGTGATTAATTTCCTCTTGGTTCAGTTCTGGGTGATCATATGTATCTAGAAATCTGTCCATTTCTTTAAGACTTTCAAGTTTATTTGAATACAGGTTCTCAAAGTAGTCTCTGACAATTTCCTGGACTTCCATGGTATTTGTTGTTATCTCCCCTTTTGCCTTCTTGATTCTACTAATTTGGGTTTTTTCTCTCCTCATTTTAGTCAGGTTTGCTAGGGGTCTATTGATCTTGTTTATTTTTTCAAAGAACCAACTTATTGTTTCATTGATTCTTTGTATGGTTTTTTGGTTTCTATTTCATTGATTTCAGCTCTTATTTTTATTATTTCTCTCCTTCTATTTGTTTTGGGATTTGCTTGTTCTTGTTTTTCTAGGAGTTTGAGATGTAGCATTAGGTCATTGATTTGGGATCTTTCAGTCTTTTTAATATATGCACTCATGGCTATAAACTTTCCTCTCAAGACTGCCTTAGCCGTGTCCCATAGGTTCCAGTAGGTTGTGTTTTCATTTTCATTGACTTCCAGGAACTTTTTAATTTCCTCTTTTATTTCATCGATGATCCATTCTTCATTAAGTAATGAGTTATTTAGTTTCCAGCTGTTTGCATATTTTTTGTCTTTACTTTTGTTGTTGAGTTCTACTTTTACTGCATTGTGATCAGATAGTATGCATGGTATAATTTCTATTTTCTTATATTTGCTGAGACTTGCTTTGTGCCCTAGGACATGATCTATTTTGGAGAATGTTCCGTGGGCTGCTGAGAAGAATGCATATTGTGTAGAAGTTGGATGAAATGTTCTGTAGACATCAACTAGGTCCATTTGATCTATTGCATATTTTAGATCTTGGATTTCTTTATTGATTTTTTGTTTGGATGACCTATCTATTGATGATAATGGGGTGTTAAAGTCTCCCACAACCAGTGAGTTGGTGTTTATATATGCTTTTAGGTCTTTCAGGGTATGTTTGATGAAATTGGGTGCGTTGACATTGGGTGTATACAGGTTGATGATTATTATTTCCTTTTGGTCTATTTCCCCTTTTATTAGTATGGAATGCCCTTCTTTATCTTGTTTGATCAATGTAGGTTTGAAGTCTACTTTGTCAGAGATAAGTATTACTACTCCTGCCTGTTTTCGGGGGCCATTGGCTTGGTAAATCTTCTTCCAGCCTTTCATCCTAAGCATATGCTTATTTCTGTCGTGAGATGGATCTCCTGTAAGCAACAAATTGTTGGATCTTTCTTTTTAATCCATTTCGTCAAGCGGTGCCTTTTGATGGGTGAATTAAGTCCGTTAACATTAAGTGTTAGTACTGATAGGTATGTGGTGATTCCTGTCATTTAGTTGTCCTAGTTGTTTGAAGGTTTGATTGTGTGTACCTAAGTTAAGGTTACTCTCTACTGTCTGCCTTTTTCTTTTCCTGCAGTTTGGTGCTGCCTGTCTTTTCATGGTTAAGTTGGGTTTCACTTTCTATGTGCAGAATCCCTTGCAGAATCTTTTGTAGTGGTGGCTTTGTGGGCACATGTTGTTTTAGTTTCTGCTTATCATGGAAGACTTTTATTGCTCCATCTACTTTGAATGATAGTTTTGCTGGGTAGAGTATCCTGGGGTTGAAGTTATTTTCATTCAGTGCCCGGAAGATCTCACCCCACGCTCTTCTTGCTTTTAATGTTTCTGTTGAGAAGTCTGCTGTGATTTTGATGGGTTTACCTTTGTATGTTACTTGTTTTTTCTCTCTTACAGCCTTCAATATTCTTTCCCTAGTTTCTGAACTTGTTGTTTTAATGATGATGTGTTGTGGGGTAGTTCTATTTTGATCTGGTCTGTTTGGTGTCCTGGAGACCTCTTGCATCTGTATGGGAATATCTTTCTCTAGATTTGGGAAATTTTCCGTTATTATTTTGTTGAATAGATTACGCATTCCCTTCGCTTGCACCTCTTCTCCTTCTTTGATGCCCATGATTCTCAAGTTTGGTCTTTTGATGGAGTCGGTGAGTTCTTGCATTTTCTTTTCACAGGTCTTGAGTTGTTTAATTAATTGCCTCTCTGGCCCGCCCATCTTGTTTATTTACAATCCCAGGAAGGATTCCCTTCCCCCAGTCTTTGGTGCTCAGGGTGCCCCACCCTCTTTCCCTTGTGTCTTTATTGTTCTTGTTGCTTATTAGTCAGTTTCTCTTTCTTCCCCAGATGGAGGTCAGTCTGTCCAGGGGGCTATGCTGCTCTGGCCCAGGCTTGTCTGTGGGAGTACCATGGTACCGCAAAACTCACCTGGTGCGCGTCTTCCCAAGCCATGTGGGTGTGGGTGACTTTTTTTGTTTTTTTGGCACTTGGCTTTGAACACAGGCCTCATGCTTGCAAGGCAGGTGCCTTCCCAATAAAAGCCACACCTCCAGCACTTTTCCCTTTAGTCTTGCACTTTATTCCCAGATCCTGCCTAGTACCATGATCCTCTTGATCTCTGCTTCCCAAGAAGCTGGGATTACTCTTTCTTATTTCTTAGAACTGTTTTTGAATATACATCTACTTTGATAAAAATTCAATTACAAATAATAGCATTGTTTTTTACATAATGAGTATAAGAAAAGTCCATGAGTTCACACAAGATAATAAAATAATAGAAAAAATATGATTAAGAAAAGTTCTTCACCTACTAAGGCTACTTTAATGATAGAGAAGCAATGAATGAACCTCTAATTTGAAATCATCAATGTGATATTTGATTCAGAAAAGGATCATCAATTGGTACTTAATTTCTGAACTGAATTTTGTGAGAAAAAGAACACCAAAAGAAACAGTTTCTTTTACTGAGGGAAATCTGGTCACATCTACCAAATCCAAGTAACTAAAGTTATCATTATCCATAGGGGACGAATTGGTGTTGTATGCCTACTAATGTCTAAACACACAGCATTACTTATGCGTTTTTGGAAAAATGTTTGACCTAATGGAAAATAACAAACCATGTTGTGGGACACTGTGAAACACAGTTTCCTACACTCCTTCAAAATCTCAGTGGTCAATATCTACAGAGAGAGAGAGAGAGAGGAAAAATAAAAAAGGCATGTAGACCATTCAAAATTAAAGAAGACTGAGGACCTTTGAAGACCCAATGCAATAAATGTTTTTTAAATGAAATTTGGGGGAAAAAAACCCCAAACAAACAAATGCTGCAGGTCAGGTTTGAGAGAAAGAAATATTGAATGTCTTGTATTATTCTATCAGTATCAAACCTTGGGTGTGATGGCCATATGAGGTTTATGTAAGAGAAGCTTTAATTAGGAGATAAAGGCAGGAATATTTAAGGCAGATATCATGACGTCTGTAACTCACTTTCAAAGATTCAGTAAAAAATGTACTAATAACTAGATAGAGACAGGGAGAGGAAAAGAAAAATGACATTGCTTAGTATTTACTGCTGACTTCAGATGTGAATGACTCTTACACTTCTCTTCCTTCAGATTTTCTTTAAGTTTGTAATTTTTCCAAAAAAATCCACTGCTACTAAACGCTGCTAAAGAAGTAAAAATACATTGACATCTTTGCTTGCAGTGGTCTACATGAGGGTGACTGGAAAGGAAAGAGAAAATGGCATTTGATTTTACATGAGACAATTATTCTTCAGATTTTTTTTTTATGTTTTTCATACTGCTGCTTGTGCCCAGACAAGGTGGCTGCTTAGTTGGGGATTTAGGATCCTATATTATCATACATTGCAGTCTTGAAGGAAATTATTGAAAATTAAAGATACTGAATTTTAAAACAACAGCATTTTGGAGCAGCATTCTCATTGCAGAGACCCTCAGGCAAAATAATTATAACAAAAGGCTGAAATTGACCTCACCAATCAAAAAATGATGACATTAAGGTATAAAAACATAATGAAAATAGGCATGATTTATTGTCATGGTTTAAGCATTTGTTTCTTTAAAAGTGTAAATTCCTGGTCCCTTTTAATGAATTCAAAACTCCAGGTGTGGCCCCAGACCTTCTTTTATCTTATTTTAGTATAATCTTTCAATACCATTAATTAGCTAAGGTGGGTGAGCACCTGACACAGCTATTGCTTAAATATAAAAGTAAGTACAATTAAAATTTCCCATTATACATTTTTGTGACCAGTATAGTCAATGATTAGGTAAGTTTTTTTGTCTGGAATAGCATTAACACTACTTCCTATTTATTTCATCATTAAGCAAGAAACCATATTTGTAAAGCAAGTAAAGAGCAGGAAATCACACAATTCATTTCTAGAGAATGCTGGCATTGTTAAAAACAAGTAAAGCCTCCACTGGTAAGACAGAACTACTCATAACATCTTCTGAAAAGCATTCTGAAGGAGATATCTGATTGCTAAATTGGTTTATTTCTTTATATGGCTCCAGGCAAAGAAAATATTTTTAGGGTCATGTTAGTGTTAACATCAAATCAAGATTTGGCTATTTCCTTTCATTGTGTTTAAAAATAGATCCTGCTGCTACCCCTCTTGGGCAGATAACTAAAGAAATATAAGTCAGGATGCAATAGGGTACCTGCATGTTCCTTGTGACACTATGCACCATAGTGAAACTGTGAAATCAGCCTAGATTTCCATCAAAGGATGAATGGATAAAGAAAAATACAATTACAAAGTATTTATTCAGTCATAAAAAGAATAAAATTATCTCATTTGCAGGAAAAATGTGTGGAACTAGACATCACGTTAAGCAAAATAAGCCAGACTCTGAAAGACAAATACTGCGTGTTTTCTCTCACATGCAGAATCTAGATCTAAACAAAAAAGAAAAAAGAAAAAAAAAGAAAAAGGACATAAGCAAAACAGGACACAACCATTTTGGGGGGCCATCAGTAGGTGGGAGGGTGAAAAGAGAGTGGAGAGGGAGAATATTATTGAAACACATTGTATGTACATATGAAAATGTCATGATAAAACCCATTAAAAATTTATAAGAAAGTTTTAATGAAAGGGGGTGTAGATTACATTCCTCCAGCAGTGTATGAGGGTTCCTTTTCCCCTCATCCTCGCCAACATTTGTTATTGGTGGTGTTCTTGATGGTAGCAATTCTAACAGGAGTGACCTGGAATCTTAATGTGGTTTTGATTTGCATTCCCTTTATGGCTGGAGATGGTGAGCATTTTTTCATGTGTTTTTTAGCCATTTGGACTTCTTCTTTTTAAATGTTCTGTTTAGCTCAGTTGCCCATTTCTTTACTGGGTCATTGATTTGGGGGGAGTTTAGTTTTTTGGGCTCCTTGTACATTCTAGTTATCAGTCCCTTATCTGATGTACAGCTAGCATGTAAGCTAGTACAACCACTATGGAAAACAATATAGAGGCTTCTTAAAAAAATAGATCTGTCATATGATCCAACAATACCACTCCTGGTGATATACCCAAAGGAATGTGACTCAGGTTATTACAGAGGCACCTGCTCACCCATGTTTATTGCAGCACTATTCACAATAGCCAAGTTATGGAAACAGCCAAGATGCCTCACTACTGAAAAGCAAATTAAGAAAATGTGGTACTTAAACACAATGGAATTTTATTCAGCCACAAAGAAGAATGAAATTTTGTTATTTGTAGGTAAATGGATGAAACTGGAGAACATCATCTTAAGCAAAGTTAGGCTCAGAAGGCCAAAAATCACACGTTCTCCCTCATTTTCAGATCATAGACCTAAAACAAATG